>NC_092160.1:29874718-29924718 GCF_045791955.1 Oncorhynchus clarkii lewisi | reverse complement strand
TCTGTAAGGATTGATTCCAGTTGTTAAGAGAAGTGTGGTCAACAACACATTGTTATTAGCTCAATAAAGAATCAATAGAGGTGAAATGAACAACCAGACCTGACTGCTACTAATGTATCTATTTACAGTACCAGTCAACATTTTGGACACACCTACTCATTCGAGGGATATTCTACATTGTAGAAGACATCAAAACTGAAATAACATATGAATCATGTAGTAATCAAAAAAAGTGTTAGACAAAAAAATAAAAAAATAAAATTGCCTTGATGACAGCTTTGCACACTCTTGGCATTCTCTCAACCAGCTTCATGAGGTAGTCACCTGGAATGCATTTCAGTTAACAGGTGTGCCTTGTTAAAATTTCATTTGTGGAATTTCTTTCCTTCTTAATGAATTTGAGCCAATCAGTTGTGTTGGGACAAGGTATGGGTGGTATACAGAAGATTTTAAAAGAGTCTTTTTAAAAGACCAAGTCCATATTATGGCAATAACAACTCAAATAAGCAAAGAGAAATGACAGTCCATCATTACTTTAAACATGATGGTCAGTCAATACGGAACATTTCAAGAACTTTGAAAGTTTTTTCAAGTGCAGTCGGTTACTACATGATTCCATATGTGTTATTTCATAGTTGTGATGTCTTCACTATTATTTTACAATGTAGAAAACAGTAAAAATAAAGAAAAACCCTTGAATGAGTAGGTGTCCAAACCTTTGACTGGTACCTACCTACCTACCTACCTACCTACCTACCTAACGACCGACCTACGCTCTTAGAAAAAAGGGTTCCAAAGGGGTTCTGGCTGTTCCCATAGCATAACCCTTTTTTGGTTCCAGGGGTAACCCCTTTTTGGTTCCACGCATAACCCTTTTGGGTTCCATGTAGAACCCTCTGGGAATCCTACATGGAACCAAAAAGAGTTCTACCTGGAACCAAAAAGGGTTCTCCAAAGGATTCTCCTATGGGGACAGTCGAAGAACAATTTTAGGTTCTAGATAGAACACTTTTTTCTAAGAGTGTACCTATCTACCGCTGTTCATTTATTGGAGGAGGGAAACAGAGGGGGGAGGGAGAGAGAGTGGAGGGGAGGAGATACAGGAGGTTGTTAGTCTAAAGATCAGGGGCCATACGTATCAAGTATCTCAGGGTATGAGTGCTGATTTGTTCCACAGACCTCACCACCAGACATGACCCAGAGTGAGGGAGAGGTGATTTCTCTCTTAACCTCCTACACCTGTTCTCTCTACCCTCCCCTGCTGTCTTTCAGTGTTGGACGACCAATCAAGCTTCAGTAAGAACACTCAGCTGGACAGTTCTTCGATCCACTGACTCCTCAGCTGACTGACTGAACCATGATGGACGCCTGTATACCTCCCATCCCCCTTCTCCCCCTCTACTTCCCTACTCTTTCTCTCCCCCTCTCCTCCCCCTGCTCTCCTCCCACTCCTCTTCCTTCCTTTCTTTGTGCGTGTGTGTGTGTATGTGCATGTGTGTGGTGGGTATGAGTGTGAATGTGTGTATGTGTGTGTGCTGACCTTAGGCAGTCTCTCCTGGTCTCCTGGATGTCTGGGGATGACTTTCTGTAACCTCTGGAAGCCGTAATCTATTGTGGGCTCATTCAACGCTGCGAAGAGAGAGAGAGAGAGAGAGAGAGAGAGAGAGAGAGAGAGAGAGAGAGAGAGAGAGAGAGAGAGAGAGAGAGAGAGAGAGAGAGAGAGAGAGAGAGAGAGAGAGAGAGAGAGAGAGAGAGAGAGAGAGAGAGAGAGAGAGAGAGAGAGAGAGAGAGAGAGAGAGAGATCACTCTGAGAACACTGACAGAACTCATAGTGATGGTAATTGAATAAGCTAAGCTTTAACATGCATATTTAAACATAAGAGTATGAACAGAGCAGACCAAGGCTGGAATTATCCCTCTGAACCTTTCTCCCACTTTCTCTTTCCCCACCTTCTCTTTCCCATCCCCTGCAGTCTCTGTCTCAGTCTCTCATTTTCTCTCTTTCACGCTCCTTCTCTTCTATTCTCTATTCTCTGTTTCTCTATTCCTCTATTTCTCTATTCTGTTCCTCTATTCTCTATTCTCTATTCCTCTATTCTCTGTTCCTCTATTCTTCTATTCCTCTATTTCTCTATTATTTTCCTCTATTCTCTATTCTCTATTCCTCTATTCTCTGTTCCTCTATGCTATATTCTCTGTTCCTCTATTCTTCTATTCTGTTCCTATATTCTCTATTCCTCTATTCTCTATTCCTCTATTCTCTATTCCTATATGCTCTATTCTGTTCCTCTATTCTCTATTCCTCTATTTCTCTATTCTGTTCCTCTATTCTCTATTCCTCTATTCTCTATTCCTCTATGCTCTATTCCTCTATTTCTCTATTCTGTTCCTCTATTCTCTATTCCTCTATTCTCTATTCCTCTATGCTCTATTCTCTGTTCCTTTATTCTTCTATTCCTCTATTTCTCTATTCTGTTCCTCTATTCCTATATTCTCTATTCCTATATGCTCTATTCTCTGTTCCTCTATTCTCTATTCTCTATTCCTCAATTCTCTATTCTCTGTTCCTCTATTCTATATTCCTCTATTCTCTATTCCTCTATTCCCCATTCTTCTATTCTCTATTCCTCTATTCTATATTCCTCTATTCTCTATTCCTCTATTCTCTATTCCTTTATTCTCTATTCCTCTATTCTCTAGCCAGAGGAAACTCTTATACAGTAGAAAACCCACCGATAAAAGCAGCCGCAGGAGAAACAGAACAGACCAGCAGCTGATTGTCCTCAGAGAAGAAAACCTCATGAAGTATGTGTGTGAACAGTCTCTGTGAGTGTGTCTCTCTCTGCTTGCCGTCTGTTGGCCCGGTAGGCCCCAGCCAGGGTGTTTCCTGGGGGTGTAAGCACAGCTCGCCTCCCATCTGAGGAGACAGCTTGACCCACTGGCCCCCAGAAACAAGCATGCCACTGGAGAGACAGTGGACAAACTGTGGTCCTGCTACTGTAGGCCTGCCAGGTTCTTTATGATAGACCCCCAGACAGAAAACACACCACAGATGTACAATGAAGTGTGGATAATCTATATCATTCTCTCTTTCTCTCTCTACTGTATATATCATTCTTTCTTTCTTTCTTTCTCTCCATCTCTTTTTTTAATTATTTCTTTCTTTCTTTCTTTCATTCATTCATTCATTAATTAATTAATTAATTAATTAATTAATTAATTAATTAATTAATTAATTAATTAATTAATTAATTCATTCTTTCTTTCTTTCTTTCTTTCTTTCTTTCTTTCTTTCCCTCCCCTTCTCCCTCTCTTTTTGCTGTTTCCATTTAATACAATGATTTGGACAGAGAGAAGGAAAAATAAGTGAAGAGAGAGGTTGACCACGGCAAATGGGAGACTGGAGAAACTGGGCAAATGGGAGACTGGAGAGACTGGGCAAATGGGAGACTGGAGAGACTGGGCAAATGGGAGACTGGAGAGATTGAGAAAAGAGGGAGATGAGAAAGAGATTATGTCAGACAGTGAAATGTCAGTACAGGCATACAAAACAATGAGAAGATCACATCTTCAATTATTACAGAGGAATAACAGTTGACATAATTTAGTCTTCTCTGACCCCTTTAAGCCTTAAGTAGGATTCAGACCTGGATTAGTCCTGCGTAGGGCTGTGGAGGTCATGACATTTTGTTAGCCGGTGATTGTCAAGCAAATAACTGCCGGTCTCACGGTAATTGACCGTTAATTAACATAAACACGTGTATCATCTCCTGGCTTCCACACATACAGCCTACAAGACACTGATGCAGACATTTGGAACATCCACATAAAACATATATATAATAAACCCATGCAATACAGCCTTCACCAGTGGTTTCCAAACGTTTTATAGTCTCGTACCCCTTCAAACATTCAACCTCCAGCTGCGTACCCCCTCTAGTACCAGGGTTTGCACCAGGGTTTACTCTCAAATGTTGTTTTTTCCATCATTATAAGCCTAGCACGTGTGAGTTTTTGTCACAACCCGGCTCGTGGGAAGTGACAAAGAGCTCTTATAGGAACAGGGCACAAATACTAACATAATAATGATCAATAATGTTTCTCTTTATTTAATCATCTTACATATAAAACTTTATTTGTTCATCGAAAATTGTGAATAACTCACCACAGGTTAATGAGAAGGGTGTGCTTGAAAGGATGCACATACATGTAACTCTGCAATGTTGGGTTGTATTGGAGAGAGTCTCAGTCTTAAATCATTTCCCACACACAGTCTGTGCCTGTATTTGGTTTTCATGCTAGTGAGGGCAGAGAATCCACTCTCACATAGGTACTTGGTTGCAAAGGGCATCCATGTCTTAACAGCGCAATTTTCCAAGGCAGGATACTCTGAGCGCAGCCCTATCCAGAAATCTGGCAGTGACTTCTGATTAAATTAAATTTTCACAGAACCGCTTGTTGCAATTTCGATGAGGCTCTCTTGTTCAGATATCGGCAAGTGGACTGGAGGCAGGGCATGAAAGGGATAACGAATCCAGTTGTTTGCGTCGTCTGTTTCGGGAGAGTACCTGCGTAATTGTACACCCTGTTCACTCAGGTGCTTTGCTAAATGACATTTGACATTGTCCATAAACTTGAGTTCATTTGCACACAAAAAATGATAAAATGATAGAAAGACTGTGTGTTGTCCTTGTTAATTGCCATCGCAATCTTCACTCTCTCTCCCTTCACTCTATTCTGCCTCTTCGACCCTACTCTCCTCCCTTTATGCATCCTATGACTTGCCCTGTCCCCTTACCTGCCAGCCGGCTCGGTCCTCCCCTCCTGCTCTGTGGCTCAGTGACTCATTATGAGCTTAGAGAACAGGGCTGTGGGCAGCTGAGCCACAATAGAGGAAAACTAAACATCCAGAGGACCTATCATCCTTTCATCCCCTTTTCTCTACCTTCTCTGTATCTGCTGCTAAAGCCACTTTCTATCCCTCTAGATGTCAAGCTTCTGCCTCTAATCATAGGAAACTCTTTTCCACCTTCTCCTCCCTACTAAATCCTCCACCCCCTTCCCCTCCCTCCTCCCTCTCTGCGGACTACTTTGTCAACCACTTTGGTTGACGACGTCTGCTACTCATTCACTCAGCCTATTGATTCCACTGGTCTCACTCACACAGAACTACCCTATGCCCTGACCTCTTTCATCCTCTCCACCCTTTCAGGGCTGGGTCTCAGGGTATGCACACACTTGGATTGCATTTTACCTGGCAGGCCGCTCCTACCAGGTGACGTGGAGAGGATCTTTGTCTGCACCACATACTCTCACTACTGGTGTCTCCCAGGGCTTGATTCTAGGCCCTCTCACTCTGCTCCGTCATTTCTCCACATGGTCTCTCCTATCATTCCTATGCGGATGACAATCAACTACTTTTCTCCTTCCCCCCTTCTGACACTCAGGTAGTGACAAGCATCTCTGCGTGCTTGGCATGTTGGTCCACCACCTCAAGCTCAACCTTGACAAGACAGAGCTGCTCTATCTCCCAGCAAAGGCCTGCCCGCTCAAAGACCTCTCCATCACAGTTGACAACTCCACAGTGTCCCCCTCCCAGAGTACAATGAACTTTGGCGTGATCCTAGACAACACCATGTCGTTCTTTGCAAACATCAACGCAGTGACCCGATCCTCCAGGTTCATGCTCTACAACATCTGTAGAGTATGACCCTGCCTCACACAGGAAGTGGCGCAGGTCCTAATCCAGGCATTTGTCCTCTCCTGTCTGGACTACTGCAACTCGCTGTTGGCTGAGCTCCCTGGTTGTACCATCAAACACCTGAAACTTATCCACAAAGCAGTAGCCTGCCTGGTTTTCAACTTTCCCAAGTTCTCTCATGTCACCTCGCTCCTTCTCACACTCCACCGGCTTCCCGTTGAAGCTCATCCACTGCTTACCTATGGAACAGCAAGAGGAACCGACCCGTTCTGCCACCTCATGTCTCTTGGCCCTCCCACCCCTACGAGAGGGCAGCTCCCGTTCAGCCCAGTCCAAGCTCTTCTCTGTCCTGACACGCCAATGTTGGAACCATCTTCCCCCCGAAGCTAGGACAACAGAGTCCCTACCCATCTTCCGAAAAACATCTGAACCCCTACCTCAGTATCAATCCTCCTCATCACTACGACCCCCCCACCCCCCAAAATATTATATGTAAAAAAATAACACTTAACCAGCACTTGCACTTGACCAACCCCTTCTAGCTCTGACTCTACTGATAGCTGCGTTATTGAGGAAAAATGTACTTCATATGCCTGTATAATGTGGTTGACCCACCTAGCTACTTTAAAATGAATGCACTAACTGTAAGTCACTCTGGATAAGAGCGTCTGCTAAATGACTAAATGTAAAATGTAAATGTTAGGCCCTGATCTGGCTATGCCATATGCCTGTGGGCTACACGAGTTTCATTTAGCAGACAAGATTTGCTTAGAATTACGTGGCATTATTTTTCTAGGATTTTATAGTATGAAGAATAGTATGAACATACCTGAATAATATATAAAGGATGTTTTCTCCAAACGATTTGAGGGAGTGAACACATGCAGCTGTTCTGTGTTGAATGGTTAACAAAGAAACAGGTCCTCCTATATGCTTCATTAAAAGTTATTTATGCAACTTTACCTGTGATACAAACGTTGGGCTGTATGTTTTGATTTGAAATACACTCTAAAGCTGCATGATGCCACTCTAATGATGATTTGAAAAAAGTTGTATGTAAGGCATGAGCTCTGATTTGTGCCTTGTGAAGGCTGCACACACTCCATCAGTCTCTCATTCACAATTTGACAAGCACTTAATGCCTCTAATTTTCCGGCTGCATCCACTTTGCGTGACTGTAATGCCCCCTAAATAAATCCAGGCCTTTTGCGGCCAGTGGCTGTTGTGCCCTTCTCCCGGCTGCGTGCTGAAACATGCCTCACTCACATGGCTCTCCGTGAAAGGCTACAAGAGAAGACAGACACATTGGGGACACAACTGCGCGCGTTCTTATCCAATTCCAAGGCACATATTTAACATATTGGATGAACTGTCCACATTTACTTTTTGTCATCCAACAACATGAGTAGGTCTACCGAACAGCAAAAGCCCTAGCCTATGTCAACCTACTATCCCCCACAGTTGTGGGATGCGCTAGATCCCAAATGAATGCAACCACTAAAAACACAAAAACTGCTTAAGCAATTAGCCTGATGCAACAGATGAGAACATTCACATTCACATTGATAAGCTATTTCTTCACATTATAAGTGCAGCAGCAATGCACACAGTTAGGCTCTATACCCATTGTAAAGTGGTTTACTGTGCTTTATTTTAAGAAGTTATTTGGCCACTTTAGTTGTGATACAAACCTTATCAAAACATATAGGAGATGTGCCACTATGATTAGAAAAAGTCACAAAAATAAATAATTCACTGTTAGCCTTTAACTGGGCATCATTCACAAGTGATAATGTACTATTCACAAGTGATAATGTACTATTCACAAGTGATACCATATCATTCACAAGTGATAATATATATATATATATATATTTAACTATTATTTATATAGGCAAGTCAGTTAAGAACAAATTAGTATTCACAAGTGATAATATATCATTCACAAGTAATAATGTATCATTCACAAGTAATAATGTATCATTCACAAGTGATAGGTTAACATTGTCACCCATCAGACTATTCTTGATTTAATCTTGTCTTTACATATTGTAACGTGTGCGCTGAGAGTCGGGAAGCAAGTTCAGGGAGTGAATGCTTTAATAAATAAACGTTAACATAATACCGAACAAGAAAACACGAACAACGCACAGACATGACACTGGAACAGAAACAATAACGCCTGGGGAAGGAACCAAAGGGAGAGAGATATAAATGAAAGGAACCAAAGGGAGAGAGAGATAAAGGGAAGGAACCAAAGGGAGAGAGATATAATGGGAAGGAACCAAAGGGAGAGACATATAAAGGGAAGGAACCAAAGGGAGAGATATAAAGGGAAGGAACCAAAGGGAGAGATATAAAGGGAAGGAACCAAAGGGAGAGAGAGATAAAGAGAAGGAACCAAAGGGAGAGAGATATAATGGGAAGGAACCAAAGGGAGAGACATATAAAGGGAAGGAACCAAAGGGAGAGATATAAAGGGAAGGAACCAAAGGGAGAGATATAAAGGGAAGGAACCAAAGGGAGAGAGATATAAAGAGAAGGAACCAAAGGGAGAGAGATATAAAGAGAAGGAACCAAAGGGAGAGACATATAAAGGGAAGGAACCAAAGGGAGAGATATAAAGAGAAGGAACCAAAGGGAGAGAGATATAAAGGGAAGGAACCAAAGGGAGAGAGATATAAAGGGAAGGAACCAAAGGGAGAGAGATATAAAGAGAAGGAACCAAAGGGAGAGACATATAAAGGGAAGGAACCAAAGGGAGAGAGATATAAAGAGAAGGAACCAAAGGGAGAGAGATATAAAGGGAAGGAACCAAAGGGAGAGAGATATAAAGGGAAGGTAATCAGGGAGGTGATGGAGTCCAGGTGTGTCTGATGATGCGCAGGTGCGAGTAACGATGGTGGCAGGTGTGCGCCATAACGAGCAGACTGTGACACATATACTAAAGGGGCAGCGGAAAAATATCCGCATGTCATCTATTCACTTAAAAAGCGAACGGAGGATGCTATTCACGTGGTTCATTTTCACGCCAGCCAGGTACTCCTGTTATAAAGAGAAGCAATGTGCTTAATATTAGGAAAGTTAATAGAGGCCATCACTCTGTTTTCTCACGCAATTGCCAAGCCTATATAAATGTGACGCAGCAGGAGCTCATGGGCTCTCATGATTAGATCAAGTGTTTGAATTCGTTGTAGAATACATTTGCATTGATGTCAGAGTGATTAGAGGGACAATAGAGTCCTGAGTGCCAGGCAGTTAGCAGGTTCGGTAGGCTACCTAGACCATCAGCAGCATCAGAGCTTGGAGAAGCCTAATTACTGTGACCGCCGGTGCGGCGGTAATACGGTCACCGTAAAAACCTATATTCCTGCATGCTTACTACACTAACCGGCTGAGGGGGCTATGGTTTTTCAGAAGATATTAAATGTTAGTAAAGTCAAGAGCCTTTTAGATATGAACAACTACATAGTCTCTCTGTGTGTCTGTGTGTGTCTGTGTGTGTGTGTGCGTGTGCGTGTGCGTGTGTGTGTGTGTGTGTGTGTGTGTGCGTGTGCATGTGTGTGTGTGTGTGTGTGTGCGAGTGTGCGAGTGTGTGTGTGTGTGTGTGTGTGCGAGTGTGTGTATGCGTGTGAAAAAGAGCAAGAGAGAGAGAGAGAGAGGGCAAGATAGAGATAAAGTGAATCATAAATAAATCACATCACAAAACTACTAAATCCTAACCAGTAAAACATACCTACCTACATTAATACATCATAAACTTTAGAATCAGCAACTGTCGGAATTGACCTCCCAATCACCTCGATCAGCTCCATCATCAGGATCAATACTCATGGGAGTTTCATAAAGTCACACCACCATCCACAGGACTAGAGGGTAGGAGATGTCTATGAGTTAGGGAGGGACGGAGGAGAGCTGGAGGAGGGAAGGAGGTTGGTAAGGAGGAAGAGGAAGGGGAAGAAGAGGGGAGGAGGGAAGGATGGGAGGAGGGTATGAGGAGGATGGATGAGAGGTTAGACAGCCAGTAATCTATCTCACTGTAGTATGAATCACGAACAAGAACACTTAACCTCCTGTAAGAACATTTGTTCCACCTCTGATAATCTCATCTCCCTCTCTCTCTCTCTCTGTCTCTCTCTCTCTCTCTCTCTCTCTCTCTCTCTCTCTCCCTCTCTCTCTCAGACCTATAAAATATCACTTGTTTTTTATACAGGAAAGCCTGCCTATTGAATTTGAGAATTTTACCAATTAATGTAAGTAAACATGACATTTCACTATGATAATACCAAAAGTTCAACTAATCTAGGATTTAAGATTACAGTAAAATTACTAGGCCCATCATAAAAGCGCAAAATGAAAAATCCTATAATCGACATAAATCAAATACTGATCTTTAGGGTAGATTAGAATGAGGCGTTCCACCATCTGTACATTCCAATTCCTTCCTACCATTTCATTTTTGCAGGAAGGAGGAGAGAGGGCTTAATAAACCCTACATCTAATTTGAATATCCGCTTAATATGGAGTTTCTAAAGGAACTGTGACTGGCTGTAGATACTGTATCTGAGAGTAAACTGAGTGTGTGTGAGAAAGAATGCTCCCCATCTCTAACAGAGTTTTAATCAACAGTAGCTCAATAAAGGACTGAATTAGAGAGAGTAATAGACATCCTCGCTACTGCACTCTACTGTTATTGTGTGTGTGTGTGTGTGTGTGTGTGTGTGTGTGTGTGTGTGTGTGTGTGTGTGTGTGTGTGTGTGTGTGTGTGTGTGTGTGTGTGTGTGTGTGTGTGTGTGTGTGTGTGTGTGTGTGTGTGTGTGTGTGTGTGTGTTTGTGTGAGACAGAGAGAGTGAGAGAGAGTGCGAGAGAGAAAGAGCGCGAGAGAGGGACAGACCACTTCTGGGAAAATTGGAAAACACTAAACAAATAACAACAGGAAGAGTTATCTATCCAAAATGGAGATGTATGGGTAAACCACTTCTCCAATCTTTTTGGCTGTATAACATAGAACAAACAGCAAAAACATATACATGATCAAATACAAATCTTATAATCAACTATTAAAGGCTGCCAGAACCCACTGGATTCTCCAATTACATTGAATGAACTACAGGACCAAATAAAAACCCTACAACCCAAAAAGGCCTGTGGTGTTCATGGTATCCTCAATGAAATGATAAAATATACAGACAACAAATTCCAATTGGCTATTTTTAAACTCTTTAACATCATCTTTAGTTCTGGCATATTCCCCAATATTTGGGACCAAGGACTGATCACCCCAATCCACAAAAGTGGAGACAAATTTGACACCGATAACTACTGTGGGATATGCATCAACAGCAACCTGGGAAAATCCTCTGCATTATCATTAACAGCAGACTCGTACATTTCCTCAGTGAAAACAATGTATTGAGCAAATGTCAAATTGGCTTTTTACCAAATTGCCGTAAACACACCATGTATTCAACCTGCACACCCTAATCGACAAACAAACAAACCAAAACAAAGGCAAAGTATTCTCATGTTTTGTTGATTTCAAAATGCTTCTGACTCAATTTGGCATGAGGGTTTGCTCTACAAATTGATAGAAAGTGGTGTTTGGGGAAAAACAAATTATATTATAAAATCCATGTACACAAACAAGTGTGCGGTTAGAATTGGCAAAAAACACACACATTTCTTTCCGAAGGGGTGGGGTGAGACAGGGATGCAGGTTAAGCCCAACACTAGAACAGTCTGCAACACCAGGCCTCACCATATAGAATCCGAAGTCAAATGTCTATTGTTTGCTGATGATCTGTTGCTTCTGCCCCCAATCAAGGAGGCCCTACAGCAGCACCTAGATCTTCTGCACAGATTCTGTCAGACCTGGGCCCTGACAGTAAATCTCAGTAAGACCAAAATAATGGTGTTCCAAAAAAGGTCCAGTCACCAGGACCACAAATACAAATTCCATCTAGACACTGTTGCCCTAGAGCACAAAAAAACTATACATACCTTGGCCTAAACATCAGCGCCACAGGTAACTTCCACAAAGCTGTGAATGATTTGTGAGACAAGGCAAGGGACTTCTATGCCATCAAAAGGAACATAAAATTCGACATACCAATTAGGATCTGCCTAAAAATACTTGAATCAGTTATAGAACCCATTGCTCTTTACAGTTGTGAGGTCTGGGGTCCGTTCACCAACCTATAATTCACAAAATGGGACAAACTCCAAATTGAGACTCTGCATGCAGAATTCTGCAAAAACATCCTCTGTGTACAATGTCAAACACCAAATAATGTATGCAGAGCAGAATATGGCTGATACACGCTAATTATCAAAATCCAGAACTCAAGTCCCTAAAAGGAAGCGATTCCCAAACCTTCCATAACAAAGCCATCAATCTACAGAGAAATAAACCTGGAGAAGAGTCCCCTAAGCAAGCTGGTCCTGGGGCTCTGTTCACAAACACAAACAGACCCTACAGAGCCCCAGGACAGCAGCACAATTAGACCCAACCAAATCATGAGAAAACACAAAGATACAGTACCAGTTAAGAGTTTGGACACACTTACTTATTCAAGGACTTGTCTTTATTTTTACTATTTTCGACATGGTAGAAAAATAGTGAAGACTTCAAAACTATAAAATAACACATATGGAATGATATAGTAAACAAAAAATGGCAACAAATGAAAATATATTTTATATTTGTAATTTTTCAGAGTAGTCACCCTTTGCCTTGATGACAGCTTTGCACACTCTTAACATTCTCTCAACCAGCTTCATGAGGTAGTCACCTGGAATGCATTTGAATTAACATGTGTGCCTTGTTAAAAGTTCACTTTTTTTTCTATTGAGTCAATCATTTCTGTTGTGACAAGGTAAGGGTATAAGAAATATAGCCCTATTTGGTAAAATACCAAGTTCATATTATGGCAGGAACAGTTCAAATAAGTAAAGAGAAATGACAGTCCATCACTACTTTAAGACAAAAAGGTATGTCAATATGTGTCACGTTCTGACCTTTATTTCCTTTGTTTTGTCATTATTTAGTATGGTCAGGGCGTGAGTTGGGGTGGGCAGTCTAGGTTTGATTTTCTATGATTTGGGTATTTCTATGTTTCGGCCTAGTATGGTTCTCAACCAGAGGCAGGTGTCATTAGTTGTCTCTGATTGAGAATCATACTTAGGTAGCCTGGGTTTCACTGTGTGTTTGTGGGTGATTGTTCCTGTCTCTGTGTTTGCACCAGATAGGGCTGTTTTTGTTTTCCCACGTTTATTGTTTTGTAGTGTTCGTGTTTATCTTTTTTTATTAAACATGAATCAATATAACCACGCTGCGTTTTGGTCCGCCTCTCCTTCACCACAAAAAAACCCTTACAATACAGAACATTTCAAGAACAAGTGCAGTCACAAAAACCCATCAAGCACTATGATGAAACTGGCTCTCATGAGGACCGCCACCGGTAAAGAAGACCTAGAGTTACCTCTGCTGTAGAGGATAAGTTCATTAGAGTTCACTGCACCTCAGATCAAAACAAATCAAATTGCATTTGTCACATACACATGGTTAGCAGATGTTAATGCGAGTGTAGCGAAATACTTGTGCTTCTAGTTCCGACAATGCAGTAATACCCAACGAGTAATCTAACCATTCCACAACTACCTTATACACACAAGTGTAAAGGAATGAAGAATATGTACATAAAGATATATGAATGAGTGATGGTATAGAACGACATAGGCAAGATGCAGTAGATGGTATCGAGTACAGTATATACATATGAGATGAGTAATGTAGGGTATGTAAACATTATATTAAGTGGCATTGTTTAAAGTGACTAGTAATACATTTTTTACATAAATTTTCCATTATTAAAGTGGCTGGAGTTGAGTCAGTGTGTTGGCAGCAGCCACTCAATGTTAGTGGTGGCTGTTTAACAGTCTGATGGCAATGAGATATAAGCAGTTTTTCAGTCTCGAGGTCCCTGCTTTGATGCACCTGTACTGACCTCGCCTTCTGGATGATAGCAGGGTGAACAGGCAGTGGCTCGGGTGGTTGTTGTCCTTGATGATCTATATGGCCTTCCTTTGACATCGGGTGGTGTAGGTGTCCTGGAGGGCAGGTAGTTTGCCCCCGGTGATGCGTTGTGCAGACCTCACTACCCTCTGGAGAGCCTTACGGTTGTGGGCGGAGCAGTTGCCGTACCAGGCGGTGATACAGCCCGACAGGATGACCTTGATTGTGCTTCTGTAAAAGTTTGTGAGTGCTTTTGGTGACAAGCCAAATTTCTTCAGCCTCCTGAGGTTGCTATGAGGATGTGGCTGGGGATGCCGTCTGGGCCTGCAGCCTTGCGAGGGTTAACATATTTAAATGTTTACTCACATCGGCTGCAGTGAAGGAGAGTCCACAGGTTTTGGTAGCGGACCGTGTCAGTGGCACTGTATTGTCCTCAAAGCGAACAAAGAAGTTATTTAGTCTGTCTGGGAGCAAGACATCCTGATCTTCTGCTTTTCTTTTTGTTTTCTTTTTGTTATCCGTGATTGACTGTAGACCCTGCCACATACCTCTTGTGTCTGAGCCATTGAATTGCGACTCTACTTTGTCTCTATACTGACGCTTAGCTTGTTTGATTGCCTTGCGGAGGGAATAGCTACACTGTTTGTATTCGGTCATGTTTCCGGTCACCTTGCCCTGGTTAAAAGCAGTGGTTTGCGCTTTCAGTTTTGCGCGAATGCTGCCATCAATCGACGGTTTCCGCTTTGGGAATGTTTTAACAGTTGCTGTGGGTACGACATCGCCGATGCACTTGCTAATGAACTCGCTCACCGAATCAGCGTATTCGTCAATGTTGTTGTTGGACGCAATGCGGAACATATCCCAATCCACGTGATCGAAGCAGTCTTGAAGCATGGAATAAGATTGGTCGGAGCAGCGTTGAACAGACCTGAGTGCGGGAGCTTCCTGTTTTAGTCTCTGTCTATAGGCTGGGAGCAACAAAATGGAGTCGTGGTCAGCTTTTCCGAAAGGAGGGCAGGGGAGGGCCTTATATGCGTCGCGGAAGTTAGAATAACAATGATCCAGGGTTTTACCAGCCCTGGTTGCACAATCGATATGCTGAAAGAATTTAGGGAGTCTTGCTTTCAGATTAGCCTTGTTACAATCCCCAGCTACAATGAATGCAACCTCAGGATATGTGGTTTCCAGTTTACATAGAGTCAAATAAAGTTTGTTCAGGGCCATCAATGTGTCTGCTTGGGGGGGGATATATACGGCTGTGATTATAATTGAAGAGAATTCTCTTGGTAGATAATGCGGTCGACATTTGATTGTGAGGAATTCTAAGTCAGGTGAACAGAAGGACTTGAGTTCCTGTATGTTGTTATGATCACACCACGTCTCGTTAATCATAAGGCATACCCCCCCACCCTTCTTCTTACCAGAAAGATGCTTGTTTCTGTCGTCGCGATGTGTGAAGAAACCAGCTGGCTGTACCGACTCCGATAGCGTGTCTCGAGTGAGCCATGTTTCCGTGATGCAAAGAATGTTACAGTCTCTGATGTCCCTCTGGAATGCTACCCTTGATCGGATTTCATCAACCTTGTTGTCAAGAGATTGGTCATTGGCAAGTAGTATGCTAGGGAGTGGTGTGCGATGTGCCCGTCTCCGGAGCCTGACCAGAAGACCGCTTCGTTTTCCCCTTTATGGCGACGTTGGTTCGCCGGCTGGGATCCGATCCATTGTCCTGGGTGGAAGGCAAAATACAGGATCCGCTTCGGGAAAGTCGTATTCCTGGTCGTAATGATGGTGAGTTGGTGTTGCTCTTATATTCAGTAGTTCCTCCCGACTGTATGTAATGAAACCTAAGATTACCTGGGGTACCAATGTAAGAAATAACACGTAAAAAAACTAAATACTGCATAGTTTCCTAGGAACGCGAAGCGAGGCGGCCATCTCTGTCGGCGCTGGAAGTGTTATCTATCCCTCTATCCTATCATCTATGTATATATCCCTCTATCCTACCCTCTCTGTATCTATCCCTCTATCCTATCCTCTATGTATATATCCCTCTACCCTATCCACTATGTATATTACCCTCTATCCTATCCTCTATGTATATATCCCTCTATCCTATCCACTATGTACATATCCCTCTATCCTATCATCTATGTATATATCCTTCTATCCTATCATCTATGTATATTACCCTCTATCATATCCTCCTATCCTCTCTGTATCTATCCCTCTATCCTATCCTCTATGTATATATCCCTCTATCCTATCCACTATGTATATTACCCTCTATCATATCCTCCTATCCTCTCTGTATCTATCCCTCTATCCTATCCTCTATGTATATATCCCTCTATCCTATCCACTATGTACATATCCCTCTATCCTATCATCTATGTATATATCCTTCTATCCTATCCACTATGTATATTACCCTCTATCATATCCTCCTATCCTCTCTGTATCTATCCCTCTATCCTATCATCTGTGTATCTAAAAAACTAAATACTGCATAGTTGCCTAGGAACGAGAAGCGAAGCGGCCATCTCTGTCGGCGCCGGAAGGTTTTAACTATTTAAACCCAAATAAATAAATGCTTCAGTAACAGACACATCTCAACATCAACTGTTCAGAGGAGACTGTGTGAATCAGGCCTTCATGGTTGAATTGCTGCAAAGAAACCACTACTAAAGGACACCAATAAGAAGAAGGGACTTGCTTTGGCCATGAATCACGAGCAATGGTCATTAGACCGGTGGAAATAGCCTTCCTATTTTAAAATTTGTTTTGCTTACCATGTGATTCTATATGTGTTATTTCATAGTTTTGAAGTATTCACTATTATTCTACAATGTATAAAATAGTCAAAATAAAGAAAAACCCTTGAATGAGTAGGTGTGTCCAAACTTTTGACTGGTATAGTAATTATTTAACACATTGGAAAGAATTAACAAAAAAACAGAGCAGGCAGAATACCTGACCACTGTGACTGACCCAAACTTAAAGAAAGCTTTGACTATGTACAGACTCAGTGAGCATAGCCTTGCTATTGAGAAAGGCTGCCGTAGGCAGACATGGCTCTCAAGAGAAGACAGGCTATGTGATCACTGCCCACAAAATGAGGTGGAAACTGAGCTGTACTTCCTAACCCTCCTGCCAAATGTATGACCATATTAGAGACACATATTTCCCTCAGATTACAAAGATCCACAAAGAATTAAAAAACAAATCCAATTTTGATAAACTCCCATATCTATTGGTTGAAATACTACAGTGTGCCATCACAGCAGTAGGATTTGTGACCTGTTACCACAAGAAAAGGGCAACCAGTGAAGAACAAACACCATTGTAAATACAACCCATATTTAATTTGATTTATATTCCATTTTGTACTTTAACTATTTGCACATAATATGAAATTTGTAATGAATGTATTATTTTGGAACTTTTCAGAGTGCAATGTTTACAGTACCTTTTTACTGTTGTTTATAATCTACTTCACGTGTTTTGGCAATGTAAACATATGTTTCATGCCAATAAAGCCCTTACATTGAAATTGAATTGACACAGAGAGAGAGAGAGAGAGAGAGAGAGAGAGAGACAAAGAGATTCTGTGTGTGTGTGTATTTGTGTGTGTGTGTGCTTCTAAGGTCCATCTACTATATGCTACACATTGATACTAATGCCAGTAATACAGGTACAGATTGAAGTCCTTTCATTTCACAGTTCAGCCCGATATAAAAATGACAAACAACGTCTTGCTCTCTCCACCAGCCTGTGGAATACTAGTCCGATAGAACTTTGAGAGAATGGCAGTTAAATGGCACATGTAGTGCACTACTTTTGACCAGGTCCTATGGACTTTACATAGGGAATAGGGAGCCATTTGGGACACACTTAGTCTTTCAGCCTGTTAATATTCTGTTGCTGTACTTTAGTCTTCTCCTGTCCCTGTCCTGTCCTAACAGCATCCCCAGCCCTGCTGACTGATGACTGCGGACTGCTGACTGCTGACTGATGCTTCACACATACCTAATCAGTACTGAGCCCAGAAATACTAAACTTAATGTGAGAGAGAGAGAGAGAGAGAGAGAGAGAGAGAGAGTGAGTATTGGTTTTTGTATGTGTGTATGTGTGTGTGTGTAAATGTGCGTGTCCCTGCTTCGCGGAAAACACAGAAACGCCGACGCGGGCCACCGCCACTCACAAGGCCTGTGAGTTCTCGTTCTCCGTGGCAGACGTGAGTAAAACATTTAAACGTGTTAACCCTCGCAAGGCTGGTGAGCCAGAGGCCATCCCATGCCAAGTCCTCAGAGCATGCGCAGACCCGCTTGCTAGAGTGTTTACGGACATATTCAATCAATCCCTATCCCAGTCTGCTGTCCCCACTTGCTTCAACATGTCCACCATTGTTCTTGTACCCAAGAAAGTGAAGGTAGCTGAACTACACTCACTTCTGTCATCATGAAGTGCTTTGAGAGACTAGTCAATGATCATATCACCTCCACCTTACCGGCCACCCTAGACCCACTTCAGTTTGCATACCGCCCCAACAGATCACGGATTACGTTATCGCCATGGCACTGCACACTACTCCATGTGGAAGAATGCTGTTCATTGACTACAACTCAGCATTCAACATCATAGTGCCCTCCAAGCTTATCACTAAGATCGGGGCCCTGGGTCTGAATCCCTCTTTGTGCAACTGGGTCCTGAACATCCTGATGGGCCGCCCCCAGGTTAGTGAAGGTAGGCAACAATACTTGCGCCATGCTGACCCTTAACACGGGGGCCCCACAAGGGTGAGTGCTCAGCTCCCTCCTGGACTCCCTGTTCACCCATTACTGCGGGGCAACGCACATCTCCAATTCAATCATCAAGTTTGCAGACAACACAACAGTTGTAGGCTTGATTAACAACAACGAGACAGCCTATAGGGAGGATGTGAGAGCCCTGGCAGAGTTGTGCCAGGAAAATAATCTCTCCTCCAACATCAACAAAATGAAGGAGCTGATCGTGAACTTCAGAAGACAGGAGAGAAGGCACATCCCCATCTGCATTGGCAGGCCGCATTGGAGAAGGTGAACAGCTTCAAGTTCCTTGTGCACATCAAAGACAACCTGAAATGGTCCCTTCACACAGACAGTGTCGTGAAGAAGGCATAACAGCATCGTCAACCTCAGGAGGCAGAAGACATTCGGCTTGGCTCCTAAGTCCCTCACAAACCTCTACAGATGCACCAATGAGAGCATCCTGTCAGGCTGTATCACAGCCTGGTACGGCAATTGCACCATCTGTAACCGCATCAAAGCTGGGACTGAGATACTGATAAACAGCTTCTGTCTCCAGGCCACTGTTAAATAGTCACCATTAGCTGGCCTCCGCCCAGTACCCTGCACTGAACTTAGTCACTGTTACTAGCCGGGTACCACCCGGTACTCTACCTTGCACCTTAGAGACTGCTGCCCTATATACATAGTCATTGAACACAGGTCACTTTAATTATGTTTATATACTGTTTTACCCACTTCGTATGAATATACTGTATTCTTGTCAAGGTTCATCCTATATTACTACTGTACACACCATTTCAATTGACATACTGTCCATTCTGTCTATACACACCAATATATACATATAAAGTACCAGTCAAAAGTTGTGGATTGACTGACCTTCGTGTCTTAAAGTAATGATGGACTGTTGTTTCTCATTGCTTATTAGAGCTGTTCTTGCCATAATATGGACTTGGTATTTTACCAAATAGGGCTATCTTCTGTTACCACCCCTACCTGGGGCGGCAGGTAGCCTAGTGGTTAGAGCATTTGGCCAGTAACCAAAGGTTGCTAGATCGAGTCCCCGAACTGACAAGGTACAAATATGTCCTTCTGCCGCTGAACAAGGCAGTTAACCCACTGTTCCTAGGCTGTCATTGTGAATTAAATAAAGCTTAAAAACAAATACCTTGTCACAACACAACTGATTGGCTCCAATGCATTAAGAAGGAAGGAAATTACACAAAATAAATTTGACCAATGACCTGGCTGCCACAAATACCCGACCTCAACCCAATTGAGATGGTTTGGGATGAGTTGGACTGTAGAGGGAAGGAGAAGCAGCCAACAAATGTGTGGGAACTCCTTCAAGACTGTTGGAAAAGCATTCCAGGTGAATCTGGTTAAGAGAATGCCAAGAGTGTGCAACGCTGTCATCAAGGCAAAGGGTGGCTACTTTGAAGAATCGCAAATATAAAACATATTTTGATTTGTTTAATACTTTTTGGGTTACTACATGATTCCATATGTGTTATTTCATAGTTTTGATGTCTTCACTATTGTTCTACAATGTAGAAAATAATTAAAATAAAGAAAAAGCCTGGAATGAGTAGGTGTGTCCAAACTTTTGACTGGTACTATATATACAGTTGAATACGGAAGTTTAGATACACTTAGGTTGGAGTCATCAAAACTCGTTTTTCAACCACTCCACAAATTTCTTGTTACAAACTATAGTTTTGGCAAGTCGGTTAGGACATCTACTTTGTGCACGACACAAGTCATTTTTCCACCAGTTGTTTACAGACGGATTATTTCACTTATAATTCACTGTATCACAATTCCAGTGGGTCAGAAGTTTACATACACTAAGTTGACTGTGCCTTTAAACAGCTTGGAAAATTCCCGAAAATTATGTCATGGCTTTAGAAGCTTCTGATAGGCTAATTGACATCATTTGAGTCAATTGGAGGTGTACCTGTGAATTTATTTCAAGGCCTACCTTCAAACTCAGTGCCTCTTTGCTTGACATCATGGGAAAATCAAAAGAAATCAGCCAAGACCTCAGAAAATTTTTTGTAGACCTCCACAAGTCTGGTTCATCCTTGGGAGCAATTTCCAAATGCCTGAAGGTACCACGTTCATCTGTACAAACAATAGTATGAAAGTATAAACACCATGGGACCACGCAGACGTCATACCGCTCAGGAAGGAGACACGTTCTGTCTCCTAGAGATGAACGTACTTTGGTGCGAAAAGTGCAAATCAATCCCAGAACAACAGCAAAGGAACTTGTGAAGATGCTGGAGGAAGCAGGTACAAAAGTATCTATATCTACAGTAAACGAGTCCTATATCGACATAACCTGAAAGGCTGCTCAGCAAGGAAGAAGCCACTGCTCCAAAACCGCCATAAAAAAGCCAGACTACAGTTTGCAACTGCACATGGAGACAAAGATCGTACCTTGTGGAGAAATGTCTTCTGGTCTGATGAAACAAAAATAGAACTGTTTGGCCATAATGACCATCATCATGTTTGGAGGAAAAGGGGGAGGCTTGCAAGAAGAAGAACACCATCCCAACCATGAAGCACGGGGGTGGCAGCATCATGTTGTGGGGGTGCTTTGCTGCAGGAGGGACTGGTGCACTTCACAAAATAGATGGCATCATCAGAGGGAAAATTATGTGGATATATTGAAGCAACATCTCAAGACATCAGTCAGGAAGTTAAAGCTTGGTTGCAAATGCGTCTTCCAAATGGACAATGACCCCAAGCATAAGGTTGTGGCAAAATGGCTTAAGGGCAACAAATTCAAGGTACTGGAGTGGCCATCACAAAGCCCTGACCTCAATCCTATAGAAAATTTGTGGGCAGAACTGAAAAAGCACGTGCGAGCAAGGAGGCCTACAAACCTGACTCAGTTACAGCAACTCTGTCAGGAGGAATGGGCCAAAATTCACCCAACTTATTGTGGGAAGCTTGTGGAAGGCTACCTGAAACGTTTGACTCAAATTAAACAATTTAAAGGCAATGTTAACAAATACTATTTGAGTGTATGTAAACTTCTGAACCACTGGGAATGTGATGAAATAAATAAAAGCTGAAATAAATAATTCTCTCTACTATTATTCTGACATTTCACATTCTTAAAATAAAGTGGTGATCCTAACTGACCTAAAACAGAGAATATTTACTAGGATTAAAGGTCAGGAATTGTGAAAAACTGAGTTTAAATGTATTTGGCTAAGGTGTATGTAAACTTCCGATTTCAACTGTAAATATATACATATATACACTGAGTGTGCAACACATTAGGAAATTCCTTAATGTTGAGTTGCACCGCTTGCCTTTACCCTCAGAACAGCCTCAACTCAGCAGGACATGGACTGTACAAGGTGTTGAAAGTGTTCCACAGGGATCCTGTCCCATGTTGACTCAAATGCTTCCCGCAGTTGTGTCAAGTTGGCTGGATGTCCTTTGGGTAGTGGACCACTCTTGATACACACGGGAAACTGTTAAGCATGAGAAACCCAGCAGCATTGCAGTTGTTGAAACACTCAAACCGTTGCGCCTAGCACCTACTACCATACCAGTTCATAGGCACTTAAATATTGTGTCTTGCCCATTCACCCTCTGAATGACACACACACACACCATCCATGTCTCAAGGTTAAAACATCCTTCTTTAACCTGTCTCCTCCCCTTCATCTACACTGATTGAGGTGTATTTAACAGGTGACATCAATAAGGGATCATAGCTTTCACCTGGATTCACCTGGTCAGTCAAAGTCATGGAAAGAGCAGGTGTTGCTCATGTTTTGTACACTCAGTGTATATATATTTATATTCCGAAATCTGACATTACTTGTTCTGACATTTCGTAATTTATTTATTTTAATATTTTGGGGATTTGTGTTTACTGTTTTGTATTGTTAGGTATTATTGCACTGTTGGAGCTAAAAAAAAATAATCAGCTCGCTGCGCCTGCGATAATATCTGCAAAATATGTGCATGCGACCAATAAAATGTTATTCCATTTTTTATATGCTCCAGCAGCAGGGTCTTTTAATATCAGTAGTGATAAGCGGTTGCTAAGAGGTTGCTAAGCAGTGGGGGCTGCATTCTGAAGAGGAGAGGATTCACTTCTGAGTGAGAAGAGATGTTCGTCATCATGCGCCTTCAAAATGGGTCCCAAATAGCATCCTATTACCTATATAGAGGACTACCTTTAATCAAGACCCGTAGGGCTCTGGTCAAAAGTAGTGCACTATATAGGGAATAGGGTGCCATTTGGAACACAACCCAATCTACAGCCAGAAGCCTGCTAGCACCTCACAGCTCTTCACAGCCCCTAACAGACAGAATTACAGGATTTTTGATGAATGGTGATACATGGAAATGAACTTGTATAAAAGAGAGAGAGAGGGAAAGAGAGAAAAGCAGGATGTCCAGAATATGCCATAAAAACAGCTTTACATGTGAATAGGGATGAGTAAATACACACAGTTTCCTTTTCTCTAGCCACTCTGCCCTGTGTGTGTGTGTGTGTGTGTGTGTGTGTGTGTGTGTGTGTGTGTGTGTGTGTGTGTGTGTGTGTGTGTGCGCGTGTGTGTGTGTATTCCAGTAGTGGCAGCAGTATTGGGTGTGTGTTGACTTAATTAGGTCTGCTCGTTTCCTCTCCCCAACACAAGTTGATTAGTGATACCAGCTGTCCCCAGTGTGTGTGTGTGTGTGTGCGTGCGTGTGTGTGTATTTATCTGTGTTTGTGTGATGTCTGCATATGCATATATGTGTGTGTGGCAGTGTTTGTATGTCTACGTGCCATTTCCTTTGCCAGCAGCCAAACCACACCATGCCAGTTCTCTATGATTACCACTGGCAACTGGACCCAGACTGGAGCCAACCACAACCCAGGAGACCAAGATGGCTGACCATGGTAATCCCTTAGTCCTTTCTACCCTCCTCTCCTCTCCCTCTGCTCTCTCCTCTCCCCTTTTCTCTCCCCACTCCTCTCCACTCTCCCCAATCCCCTCTCTGCCCTCTCTCCCCACTCCTCTCCTCTCCTCTTTCCTCACTCCTCTCTCCCCCTCCCCTCTCTCTCTGTTTTTACCTGTGTATGTATATGTAGCATCCAGACTTGTTAAATTAAGGTGTATATACCTGTGTATATGTAGCATCCAGGCTTGTTAAATGAAGGTGTACCTGTGTACAGTCGTGGCCAAAAGTTTTGAGAATGACACAAATATACATTTTCACAGTCTGCTGCCTCAGTTTGTATGATGGCAATTTGCATAAACTCCAGAATGTTATGAAGAGTGAATCAATTAATTGCAAAGCCCCTCTTTGCCATGCAAATGAACTGAATACCCCAAAAAACATTTCCACTGCATTTCAGCCCTGCCACAAAAGGACCAGCTAACATCATGTCAGTGATTCTCTCGTTAACACAGGTGTGAGTGTTGAGGAGGACAAGGCTGGACATCACTCTGTCATGCTGATTGAGTTCAAAAAACAGACTGGAAGCTTCAAACGGAGGGTAGTTCTTGGAATCATTGTCCTTCCACTGTCAACTATGGTTACCTGCAAGGAGACACGTGCCGTCATCATTGCTTTGCACAAAAAGGGCTTCACAGGCAAGGATATTGCTGCCAGTAAGATTGCACCTGAATCAACCATTTATCGGATCATCAAGAACTTCAAGGAGAGCGGTTCAATTGTTGTGAAGAAGGCTTCAGGGCGTCCAAGAAAGTCCAGCAAGCGCCAGGACCGTCTCCTAAAGTTGATTCAGCTGCGGGATCGGGGCACCACCAGTACACAGAGCTTGCTCAAGAATGGCAGCAGGCAGGTGTGAGTGCATTTGCACACACAGTGAGGCGAAGACTTTTGGACTCACAATTTTGCCTAAGAACACAGCCATGAATAAAGAATGGTACCAACACATCCTCCGAGAGAAACTTCTCCCAACCATCCAGGAACAGTTTGGTGATGAACAATGCCTTTCCCAGCATGATGGAGCACCTTGCCATGAGGCAAAAGTGATAACTAAGTGGCTCGGGGAACAAAACATAGATATTTTGGGTCCATGGCCAGGAAACTCCCCAGACCTTAATCCCATTGAGAACGTGTGGTCAATCCTCAAGAGGCGGGTCGACAAACAAAAACCCACAAATTCTGACAAACTCCAAGCATTGATTGTGCAAGAATGGGCTGCCATCAGTCAGGATGTGGCCCAGAAGTTAATTGACAGCATGCCAGGGCGGATTGAAGAGGTCTTGAAAAAGAAGGGTCAACACTGCAAATATTGACTCTTTGCATCAACTTCATGTAATTGTCAATATAGCCTTTGACACGTTTGAAATGCTTGTAATTATACTTTGTATTCCATAATAACATCTGACAAAAATATCTAGACACTGAGGCAGCAGACTTTGTGAAGATAAATATTTGTGTCATTCTCAAAACTTTTGGCCACGACTGTATATGTAGCATTCAGGTGTGTTAAATTAAGGTGTATTTACTTGTGTATATGTAGCATCCAGGCTTATTAAATTAAGGTGTATTTTACCTGTGTATATGTAGCATCCAGGCTTATTAAATTAAGGTGTATTTACCTGTGTATATGTAACATCCAGGCTTATTAAATTAAGGTGTATTTACCTGTGTATATGTAGCATCCAGGCTTATTAAATTAAGGTGTATTTACCTGTGTATATGTAGCATCCAGGCTTATTAAATTAAGGTGTATTTACCTGTGTATATGTAGCATCCAGGTGTATTAAATTAAGGTGTATTTACCTGTGTATATGTAGCATCCAGGCTTATTAATTTAAGGTGTATTTACCTGTGTATATGTAACATCCAGGCTTATTAAATTAAGGTGTATTTACCTGTGTATATGTAGCATCCAGGCGTATTAAATTAAGGTGTATTTACCTGTGTATATGTAGCATCCAGGCTTATTAAATTAAGGTGTATTTACCTGTGTATATGTAGCATCCAGGTGTATTAAATTAAGGTGTATTTACCTGTGTATATGTAGCATCCAGGCTTATTAATTTAAGGTGTATTTACCTGTGTATATGTAACATCCAGGCTTATTAAATTAAGGTGTATTTACCTGTGTATATGTAGCATCCAGGCGTATTAAATTAAGGTGTATTTACCTGTGTATATGTAGCATCCAGGCTTATTAAATTAAGGTGTATTTACCTGTGTATATGTAGCATCCAGGCTTATTAAATTAAGGTGTATTTACCTGTGTATATGTAGCATCCAGGCTTATTAAATTAAGGTGTATTTACCTGTGTATATGTAGCATCCAGGCTTATTAAATTAAGGTGTATTTACCTGTGTATATGTAGCATCCAGGTGTGTTAAATTAAGGTGTATTTACCTGTGTATATGTAGCATCCAGGCTTATTAAATTAAGGTGTATTTACCTGTGTATATGTAGCATCCAGGCTTATTAAATTAAGGTGTATTTACCTGTGTATATGTAGCATCCAGGCTTATTAAATTAAGGTGTATTTACCTGTGTATATGTAGCATCCAGGCTTATTAAATTAAGGTGTATTTACCTGTGTATATGTAGCATCCAGGCTTATTAAATTAAGGTGTATTTACCTGTGTATATGTAGCATCCAGGCTTATTAAATTAAGTTGTATTTACCTGTGTATATGTAACATCCAGGCTTATTAAATTAAGGTGTATTTTACCTGTGTATATGTAGCATCCAGGCTTATTAAATTAAGGTGTATTTACCTGTGTATATGTAGCATCCAGGCTTATTAAATTAAGGTGTATTTACCTGTGTATATGTAGCATCCAGGCTTATTAAATTAAGGTGTATTTACCTGAGTATATGTAGCATCCAGGCTTATTAAATTAAGGTGTATTTACCTGTGTATATGTAGCATCCAGGCTTATTAAATTAAGGTGTATTTACCTGTGTATATGTAGCATCCAGGCTTATTAAATTAAGGTGTATTTACCTGTGTATATGTAGCATCCAGGCTTATTAAATTAAGGTGTATTTACCTGTGTATATGTAACATCCAGGCTTATTAAATTAAGGTGTATTTACCTGTGTATATGTAGCATCCAGGCTTATTAAATTAAGGTGTATTTACCTGTGTATATGTAGCATCCAGGCTTATTAAATTAAGGTGTATTTACCTGTGTATATGTAGCATCCAGGCTTATTAAATTAAGGTGTATTTACCTGTGTATATGTAGCATCCAGGCTTATTAAATTAAGGTGTATTTACCTGTGTATATGTAGCATCCAGGCTTATTAAATTAAGGTGTATTTACCTGTGTATATGTAGCATCCAGGCTTATTAAATTAAGGTGTATTTACCTGTGTATATGTAGCATCCAGGCTTATTAAATTAAGGTGTATTTACCTGTGTATATGTAGCATCCAGGCTTATTAAATTAAGGTGTATTTACCTGTGTATATGTAGCATCCAGGCTTATTAAATTAAGGTGTATTTACCTGTGTATATGTAGCATCCAGGCTTATTAAATTAAGGTGTATTTACCTGTGTATATGTAGCATCCAGGCTTATTAAATTAAGGTGTATTTACCTGTGTATATGTAGCATCCAGGCTTATTAAATTAAGGTGTATTTACCTGTGTATATGTAGCATCCAGGCTTATTAAATTAAGGTGTATTTACCTGTGTATATGTAGCATCCAGGCTTATTAAATTAAGGTGTATTTACCTGTGTATATGTAACATCCAGGCTTATTAAATTAAGGTGTATTTACCTGTGTATATGTAGCATCCAGGCTTATTAAATTAAGGTGTATTTACCTGTGTATTTACCTGTGTATAGCATCCAGGCTTATTAAATTAAGGTGTATTTACCTGTGTATATGTAGCATCCAGGCTTATTAAATTAAGGTGTATTTACCTGAGTATATGTAGCATCCAGGCTTATTAAATTAAGGTGTATTTACCTGTGTATATGTAGCATCCAGGCTTATTAAATTAAGGTGTATTTACCTGTGTATATGTAGCATCCAGGCTTATTAAATTAAGGTGTATTTACCTGTGTATATGTAGAATCCAGGCTTATTAAATGAAGGTGTATTTACCTGTGTATATGTAACATCCAGGCTTATTAAATTAAGGTGTATTTACCTGTGTATATGTAGCATCCAGGCTTATTAAATTAAGGTGTATTTACCTGTGTATATGTAGCATCCAGGCTTATTAAATTAAGGTGTATTTACCTGTGTATATGTAGCATCCAGGCTTATTAAATTAAGGTGTATTTACCTGTGTATATGTAGCATCCAGGCTTATTAAATTAAGGTGTATTTACCTGTGTATATGTAGCATCCAGGCTTATTAAATTAAGGTGTATTTACCTGTGTATATGTAGCATCCAGGCTTATTAAATTAAGGTGTATTTACCTGTGTATATGTAACATCCAGGCTTATTAAATTAAGGTGTATTTACCTGTGTATATGTAGCATCCAGGCTTATTAAATTAAGGTGTATTTACCTGTGTATATGTAACATCCAGGCTTATTAAATTAAGGTGTATTTACCTGTGTATATGTAGCATCCAGGCTTGTTAAATTAAGGTGTATTTACCTGTGTATATGTAGCATCCAGGTGTATTAAATTAAGGTGTATTTACCTGTGTATATGTAGCATCCAGGCTTATTAATTTAAGGTGTATTTACCTGTGTATATGTAACATCCAGGCTTATTAAATTAAGGTGTATTTACCTGTGTATATGTAGCATCCAGGCGTATTAAATTAAGGTGTATTTACCTGTGTATATGTAGCATCCAGGCTTATTAAATTAAGGTGTATTTACCTGTGTATATGTAGCATCCAGGTGTATTAAATTAAGGTGTATTTACCTGTGTATATGTAGCATCCAGGCTTATTAATTTAAGGTGTATTTACCTGTGTATATGTAACATCCAGGCTTATTAAATTAAGGTGTATTTACCTGTGTATATGTAGCATCCAGGCGTATTAAATTAAGGTGTATTTACCTGTGTATATGTAGCATCCAGGCTTATTAAATTAAGGTGTATTTACCTGTGTATATGTAGCATCCAGGCTTATTAAATTAAGGTGTATTTACCTGTGTATATGTAGCATCCAGGCTTATTAAATTAAGGTGTATTTACCTGTGTATATGTAGCATCCAGGCTTATTAAATTAAGGTGTATTTACCTGTGTATATGTAGCATCCAGGCTTATTAAATTAAGGTGTATTTACCTGTGTATATGTAGCATCCAGGTGTGTTAAATTAAGGTGTATTTACCTGTGTATATGTAGCATCCAGGCTTATTAAATTAAGGTGTATTTACCTGTGTATATGTAGCATCCAGGCTTATTAAATTAAGGTGTATTTACCTGTGTATATGTAGCATCCAGGCTTATTAAATTAAGGTGTATTTACCTGTGTATATGTAGCATCCAGGTGTGTTAAATTAAGGTGTATTTACCTGTGTATATGTAGCATCCAGGCTTATTAAATTAAGGTGTATTTACCTGTGTATATGTAGCATCCAGGCTTATTAAATTAAGGTGTATTTACCTGTGTATATGTAGCATCCAGGCTTATTAAATTAAGGTGTATTTACCTGTGTATATGTAGCATCCAGGCTTATTAAATTAAGGTGTATTTACCTGTGTATATGTAGCATCCAGGCTTATTAAATTAAGGTGTATTTACCTGTGTATATGTAGCATCCAGGCTTATTAAATTAAGTTGTATTTACCTGTGTATATGTAACATCCAGGCTTATTAAATTAAGGTGTATTTTACCTGTGTATATGTAGCATCCAGGCTTATTAAATTAAGGTGTATTTACCTGTGTATATGTAGCATCCAGGCTTATTAAATTAAGGTGTATTTACCTGTGTATATGTAGCATCCAGGCTTATTAAATTAAGGTGTATTTACCTGAGTATATGTAGCATCCAGGCTTATTAAATTAAGGTGTATTTACCTGTGTATATGTAGCATCCAGGCTTATTAAATTAAGGTGTATTTACCTGTGTATATGTAGCATCCAGGCTTATTAAATTAAGGTGTATTTACCTGTGTATATGTAGCATCCAGGCTTATTAAATGAAGGTGTATTTACCTGTGTATATGTAACATCCAGGCTTATTAAATTAAGGTGTATTTACCTGTGTATATGTAGCATCCAGGCTTATTAAATTAAGGTGTATTTACCTGTGTATATGTAGCATCCAGGCTTATTAAATTAAGGTGTATTTACCTGTGTATATGTAGCATCCAGGCTTATTAAATTAAGGTGTATTTACCTGAGTATATGTAGCATCCAGGCTTATTAAATTAAGGTGTATTTACCTGTGTATATGTAGCATCCAGGCTTATTAAATTAAGGTGTATTTACCTGTGTATATGTAGCATCCAGGCTTATTAAATTAAGGTGTATTTACCTGTGTATATGTAGAATCCAGGCTTATTAAATGAAGGTGTATTTACCTGTGTATATGTAACATCCAGGCTTATTAAATTAAGGTGTATTTACCTGTGTATATGTAGCATCCAGGCTTATTAAATTAAGGTGTATTTACCTGTGTATATGTAGCATCCAGGCTTATTAAATTAAGGTGTATTTACCTGTGTATATGTAGCATCCAGGCTTATTAAATTAAGGTGTATTTACCTGTGTATATGTAGCATCCAGGCTTATTAAATTAAGGTGTATTTACCTGTGTATATGTAGCATCCGGGCTTATTAAATTAAGGTGTATTTACCTGTGTATATGTAGCATCCAGGCTTATTAAATTAAGGTGTATTTACCTGTGTATATGTAGCATCCAGGCTTATTAAATTAAGGTGTATTTACCTGTGTATATGTAGCATCCAGGCTTATTAAATTAAGGTGTATTTACCTGTGTATATGTAGCATCCAGGCTTATTAAATTAAGGTGTATTTACCTGTGTATATGTAGCATCCAGGCTTATTAAATTAAGGTGTATTTACCTGTGTATATGTAGCATCCAGGCTTATTAAATTAAGGTGTATTTACCTGTGTATATGTAGCATCCAGGCTTATTAAATTAAGGTGTATTTACCTGTGTATATGTAGCATCCAGGCTTATTAAATGAAGGTGTATTTACCTGTGTATATGTAACATCCAGGCTTATTAAATTAAGGTGTATTTACCTGTGTATATGTAGCATCCAGGCTTATTAAATTAAGGTGTATTTACCTGTGTATATGTAGCATCCAGGCTTATTAAATTAAGGTGTATTTACCTGTGTATTAGTAGCATCCAGGCTTATTAAATTAAGGTGTATTTACCTGTGTATATGTAGCATCCAGGCTTATTAAATTAAGGTGTATTTACCTGTGTATATGTAGCATCCAGGCTTATTAAATTAAGGTGTATTTACCTGTGTATATGTAGCATCCAGGCTTATTAAATTAAGGTGTATTTACCTGTGTATATGTAGCATCCAGGCTTATTAAATTAAGGTGTATTTACCTGTGTATATGTAGCATCCAGGTGTGCCCTTGCAGAACTGTTTAGACTTGTATGACAGCGTGACCTCTACGACCCCGGGGATGTGTCTGGGGGGAGTCTGCACCCGGATGGCGTGGGCTGTGATCAGCTACAGAGGGCGACAGGGGACAAAAAACGTTTTTCTTGTTACATATGTATTTCACTTGTCAGACCCCATAACATGTTCTATATCAAAGTGAAAGAAATAGACGTATCAAGATTTACAAGAGCCATAGAAAATGTTCAGTTGACATGTAAGGTAGGATGAAGTTTATAAATGCACAGAAAACATCCTGATTGCCTTGGCTTTAGCTCAGAGGGCTAAGGCAGTCTTGAGCACCACGGACTCACTGTTTTTTTGTTTGATTCTCTGTCGGTTGCACACAGTCACACACACAGTCATACACACACACACACACACACACACACACACACACACACACACACACACACACACACACACACTGATAAATGTGCTACTGACCTCACTCCAGACTAGCATGGTACCAAATATGACCTGGAGTCCATCAAAGAAGTTTTCTCCTATGATAATGACTGTGGCCCCGCCTGTTGTCCAGCCCTCACTGGGGCTGATCGCCTTGATACAGGGGGTGGCTGTGGGAGGGAGGGAGGGAGCGGAGAGAGAGAGAGACGAAATGTAGTTTTAACGCAGAATCAGGAATACAAGGTACAGTACAGTTTCTCCATTCTGATTGTATGAAGAGAACAACTAAATTCTCCAATTCATAAGCAGGTCGGCTGTGAGGCGTAATACTGACCCCTGGATCTTATAATTACAGGCTTTACATTACTGGATCAGATTGGAGAAAAGAAGAGCAGTGGAATTACAAATGAATAAAGGCTTAATCTCCTCTACTTTACAGAGCCTCAGCTTGTCAGACATGATGTCATTCTCCAAAGCAGGGTAATCCACTTTACTACCGAATGACTTTCCCCCGTCTCTCTCCTGTCTCTCTCTTCACCCTCCTCTCTCTCCTCCTCCTTCATCTGCCTCTCACTCTCTTCATCTCACCTCCTCTTCATCCTGCAAGTCTTTTCATAGACACTGATGGTGTGTGTGCGTGCGTGCTTGTGTGTGTGTGTGTGTGTGTGTGTGGGTGTGGTTGTGGGTGTGGGTGTGTGTATGTCAACCATATGGTGAAACATGAATCCATGTGATAGGGATCATATTTGGGGTCCTCCTCTCTGCCATCTGTTGTGTTCGTTGCTCATTGTGAAAACAGATTTTTTTGATTTTTTTTGCAAATTTAAAGGAAATAAAAACAGAAATACCTTATTTACATAAGTACTCAGACCCTTTGCTATGAGACTTGTAATTGAGTTTCAGGTGCCTCCTGTTTCCATTGATCATCGTTTCTACAACTTCATTGGAGTCCACCTGTGGTAAATTAAATTGATTGGACATGATTTACAACGGCACACACCTGTCTGTATAATGTCCCAAAAGAGCAAAAAACAAGCCATGAGATCGAAAAAATTGTCCTTAGATCTCCGAGACAGAATAGTGTCGAGACACGGATCTAGGGAAGGGAAGGGGAGAAACTCCCCAAACTCCCCAAATAAAGGTGTGCCAAGCTTGTAGCTTCATACCCAGGAGGAAACGAGGCTGTGATCGCTGCCAAAGGTGCATCAAGAAAGTACTGAGTAAAGAGTCTGAATAATTATGTAAATGTCATATTTCTGTTTTATTTTGTTTATTTTTTAGTTAAAATGTCTAAAAAACAGTTTTCGCTTTGTCATTATTGGGTATTGTTTGTAGATTGATGAGGGAAAAAAACCTATTTAATCCATTTTAGAATAAGGCTGCATCCTAAAAAAAATGGAAAAAGCCAAGGGGTCTAAATACTATCTGAGGACACAGTATGTATGTGTGTGTTAACCTGGGAAAATCTTTGGGCGGAGAGAGAGAGAGAGATAGATAGCGGCTAGAGGATCAACCTAACCATGTCTCATAGGAAATAAGCTCAGCGTTGTCTTTAAGCTTCCTGGGGCCTCATAAGCACCACAGTCCTGCTTTGACACATGGTCTTCATAAGACACATTGGCAGTTCTAACAAGAGCTGGCCACTGGGGGAATACAGGATTCACTGCTGCTCTCTGCTCTCTCACTGAGAGTTAAGAATCTTAGAGGGAAAAAGGAGCAGGGGGAGAGGGGGTGAGAAGAAAGGAAAAGGAAGCGAGAAGGGAGAGAGATAAAAGAGAGAAGGGAGAGAGATAAAAGAGAGAAGGGAGAGAGATAAAAGAGAGAAGGGAGAGAGATAAAAGAGAGAAGGGAGAGAGAGAAGTGGGGATGAGAAGAGAGGAAAAGGAAGCGAGAAGGGAGAGAGATAAAAGAGAGAAAGGAGAGAGATAAAAGTGAAAAGGGAGAGAGAGAAGTGGGGATGAGAAGAGAGAGAAATAAAGTGTGGAAAGAGGGAGAGGAGAGGAAGTGATAGAGTTGAGGAGGGAGAAAAAATATATATAGAGAGACATATAGAAAAGAGTGAGAGAGGGGGAGAGACATGTAGAAAAGAGTCAGAGAGGGGGCGAGAGAGATATAGAAAAGAGTGAGAGTGGGGGTAGAGAGACATATAGAAAAGAGTGAGAGAGGGGGTAGAGAGACATATAGAAAAGAGTGAGAGAGGGGGTAGAGAGACATAGAAAAGAGTGAGAGAGGGGGCGAGAGAGACATATAGAAAAGAGTGAGCGAGGGGGTGAGAGAGACATAGAAAAGAGTGAGAGAGGGGGCGAGAGAGACATAGAAAAGAGTGAGAGAGGGGGCGAGAGAGACATTTAGAAAAGAGTGAGAGAGGGGGCGAGAGAGATATATAGAAAAGAGTGAGAGAGGGGGCGAGAGAGACATGGAAAAGAGTGAGAGAGGGGGGAGAGAGACATATAGAAAAGAGTGAGCGAGAGAGACATGTAGAAAAGAGTGAGAGAGGGGGCGAGAGAGACATATAGAAAAGAGTGAGAGAGGGGGCGAGAGAGACATATAGAAAAGAGTGAGAGAGGGGGCGAGAGAGACATATAGAAAAGAGTGAGCGAGGGGGTGAGAGAGACATAGAAAAGAGTGAGAGAGGGGGCGAGAGAGACATAGAAAAGAGTGAGAGAGGGGGCGAGAGAGACATATAGAAAAGAGTGAGAGAGGGGGCGAGAGAGACATATAGAAAAGAGTGAGAGAGGGGGCGAGAGAGACATGGAAAAGAGTGAGAGAGGGGGGAGAGAGACATATAGAAAAGAGTGAGCGAGAGAGACATGTAGAAAAGAGTGAGAGAGGGGGCGAGAGAGACATATAGAAAAGAGTGAGAGAGGGGGCGAGAGAGACATATAGAAAAGAGTGAGAGAGGGGGCGAGCGAGATATGGAATAGAGTGAGAGAGGGGGAGAGAGAGACATAGAAAAGAGTGAGAGAGGGGGCGAGAGAGATATAGAAAAGAGTGAGAGTGGGGGAAGAGACATAGAAAAGAGTGAGAGAGGGGGCGAGAGAGATATAGAAAAGAGTGAGAGAGGGGGGAGAGACATATAGAAAAGAGTGAGAGAGGGGGCGAGAGAGATATGGAATAGAGTGAGAGAGGGGGAGAGAGAGACATAGAAAAGAGTGAGAGAGGGGGCGAGAGAGATATAGAAAAGAGTGAGAGTGGGGGAAGAGACATAGAAAAGAGTGAGCGAGGGGGCAAGAGAGACATATAGAAAAGAGTGAGAGAGGGGGCGAGAGAGACATATAGAAAAGAGTCAGAGAGGGGGCGAGAGAGATATAGAAAAGAGTGAGAGTGGGGGTAGAGAGACATATAGAAAATAGTGAGAGAGGGGGTAGAGAGACATATAGAAAAGAGTGAGAGAGGGGGTAGAGAGACATATAGAAAAGAGTGAGAGAGGGGGGGGGGACATAGAAAAGAGTGAGCGAGGGGGCGAGAGAGACATATAGAAAAGAGTGAGAGAGGGGCGAGAGAGACATATAGAAAAGAGTGAGAGAGGGGGCGAGAGAGACATATAGAAAAGAGTGAGCGAGGGGGTGAGAGAGACATAGAAAAGAGTGAGAGAGGGGGCGAGAGAGACATAGAAAAGAGTGAGAGAGGGGGCGAGAGAGACATATAGAAAAGAGTGAGAGAGGGGGCGAGAGAGACATATAGAAAAGAGTGAGAGAGGGGCGAGAGAGACATGGAAAAGAGTGAGAGAGGGGGGAGAGAGACATATAGAAAAGAGTGAGAGAGGGGGTAGAGAGACATATAGAAAAGAGTGAGAGAGGGGGGGGAGACATAGAAAAGAGTGAGCGAGGGGGCGAGAGAGACATATAGAAAAGAGTGAGAGAGGGGGCGAGAGAGACATATAGAAAAGAGTGAGAGAGGGGGCGAGAGAGACATATAGAAAAGAGTGAGCGAGGGGGTGAGAGAGACATAGAAAAGAGTGAGAGAGGGGGCGAGAGAGACATAGAAAAGAGTGAGAGAGGGGGCGAGAGAGACATATAGAAAAGAGTGAGAGAGGGGGCGAGAGAGATATATAGAAAAGAGTGAGAGAGGGGGCGAGAGAGACATTTAAAAGAGTGAGAGAGGGGGGAGAGAGACATATAGAAAAGAGTGAGCGAGAGAGACATGTAGAAAAGAGTGAGAGAGGGGGCGAGAGAGACATATAGAAAAGAGTGAGAGAGGGGGCGAGAGAGACATATAGAAAAGAGTGAGAGAGGGGGCGAGAGAGACATATAGAAAAGAGTGAGCGAGGGGGTGAGAGAGACATAGAAAAGAGTGAGAGAGGGGGCGAGAGAGACATAGAAAAGAGTGAGAGAGGGGGCGAGAGAGACATATAGAAAAGAGTGAGAGAGGGGGCGAGAGAGACATATAGAAAAGAGTGAGAGAGGGGGCGAGAGAGACATGGAAAAGAGTGAGAGAGGGGGGAGAGAGACATATAGAAAAGAGTGAGCGAGAGAGACATGTAGAAAAGAGTGAGAGAGGGGGCGAGAGAGACATATAGAAAAGAGTGAGAGAGGGGGCGAGAGAGACATATAGAAAAGAGTGAGAGAGGGGGCGAGCGAGATATGGAATAGAGTGAGAGAGGGGGAGAGAGAGACATAGAAAAGAGTGAGAGAGGGGGCGAGAGAGATATAGAAAAGAGTGAGAGTGGGGGAAGAGACATAGAAAAGAGTGAGAGAGGGGGCGAGAGAGATATAGAAAAGAGTGAGAGAGGGGGGAGAGACATATAGAAAAGAGTGAGAGAGGGGGCGAGAGAGATATGGAATAGAGTGAGAGAGGGGGAGAGAGAGACATAGAAAAGAGTGAGAGAGGGGGCGAGAGAGATATAGAAAAGAGTGAGAGTGGGGGAAGAGACATAGAAAAGAGTGAGCGAGGGGGAAAGAGAGACATATAGAAAAGAGTGAGAGAGGGGGCGAGAGAGACATATAGAAAAGAGTCAGAGAGGGGGCGAGAGAGATATAGAAAAGAGTGAGAGTGGGGGTAGAGAGACATATAGAAAATAGTGAGAGAGGGGGTAGAGAGACATATAGAAAAGAGTGAGAGAGGGGGTAGAGAGACATATAGAAAAGAGTGAGAGAGGGGGGGGAGACATAGAAAAGAGTGAGCGAGGGGGCGAGAGAGACATATAGAAAAGAGTGAGAGAGGGGCGAGAGAGACATATAGAAAAGAGTGAGAGAGGGGGCGAGAGAGACATATAGAAAAGAGTGAGCGAGGGGGTGAGAGAGACATAGAAAAGAGTGAGAGAGGGGGCGAGAGAGACATAGAAAAGAGTGAGAGAGGGGGCGAGAGAGACATATAGAAAAGAGTGAGAGAGGGGGCGAGAGAGACATATAGAAAAGAGTGAGAGAGGGGCGAGAGAGACATGGAAAAGAGTGAGAGAGGGGGGAGAGAGACATATAGAAAAGAGTGAGCGAGAGAGACATGTAGAAAAGAGTGAGAGAGGGGGCGAGAGAGACATATAGAAAAGAGTGAGAGAGGGGGTGAGAGAGACATATAGAAAAGAGTGAGCGAGGGGGTGAGAGAGACATAGAAAAGAGTGAGAGAGGGGGCGAGAGAGACATAGAAAAGAGTGAGAGAGGGGGCGAGAGAGACATATAGAAAAGAGTGAGAGAGGGGGCGAGAGAGACATATAGAAAAGAGTGAGAGAGGGGGCGAGAGAGACATGGAAAAGAGTGAGAGAGGGGGGAGAGAGACATATAGAAAAGAGTGAGCGAGAGAGACATGTAGAAAAGAGTGAGAGAGGGGGCGAGAGAGACATATAGAAAAGAGTGAGAGAGGGGGCGAGAGAGACATATAGAAAAGAGTGAGAGAGGGGGCGAGAGAGATATGGAATAGAGTGAGAGAGGGGGAGAGAGAGACATAGAAAAGAGTGAGAGGGGGGCGAGAGAGACATGTAGAAAAGAGTGAGAGTGGGGGAAGAGACATAGAAAAGAGTGAGAGAGGGGGCGAGAGAGATATAGAAAAGAGTGAGAGAGGGGGGAGAGACATATAGAAAAGAGTGAGAGAGGGGGCGAGAGAGATATGGAATAGAGTGAGAGAGGGGGAGAGAGAGACATAGAAAAGAGTGAGAGAGGGGGCGAGAGAGATATAGAAAAAAGTGAGAGTGGGGGAAGAGACATAGAAAAGAGTGAGCGAGGGGGCGAGAGAGACATATAGAAAAGAGTGAGAGAGGGGGCGAGAGAGACATATAGAAAAGAGTCAGAGAGGGGGCGAGAGAGATATAGAAAAGAGTGAGAGTGGGGGTAGAGAGACATATAGAAAAGAATGAGAGAGGGGGTAGAGAGACATATAGAAAAGAGTGAGAGAGGGGGTAGAGAGACATATAGAAAAGAGTGAGAGAGGGGGGGGAGACATAGAAAAGAGTGAGCGAGGGGGCGAGAGAGACATATAGAAAAGAGTGAGAGAGGGGGCGAGAGAGACATATAGAAAAGAGTGAGAGAGGGGGCGAGAGAGACATATAGAAAAGAGTGAGCGAGGGGGTGAGAGAGACATAGAAAAGAGTGAGAGAGGGGGCGAGAGAGACATAGAAAAGAGTGAGAGAGGGGGCGAGAGAGATATAGAAAAGAGTGAGAGTGGGGGTAGAGAGACATATAGAAAAGAGTGAGAGAGGGGGTAGAGAGACATATAGAAAAGAGTGAGAGAGGGGGTAGAGAGACATATAGAAAAGAGTGAGAGAGGGGGGGAGACATAGAAAAGAGTGAGCGAGGGGGCGCGAGAGACATATAGAAAAGAGTGAGAGAGGGGGCGAGAGAGACATATAGAAAAGAGTGAGCGAGGGGGTGAGAGAGACATAGAAAAGAGTGAGAGAGGGGGCGAGAGAGACATAGAAAAGAGTGAGAGAGGGGGCGAGAGAGACATATAGAAAAGACTGAGAGAGGGGGCGAGAGAGACATATAGAAAAGAGTGAGAGAGGGGGCGAGAGAGACATGGAAAAGAGTGAGAGAGGGGGGAGAGAGACATATAGAAAAGAGTGAGCGAGAGAGACATGTAGAAAAGAGTGAGAGAGGGGGCGAGAGAGACATATAGAAAAGAGTGAGAGAGGGGGCGAGAGAGACATAGAAAAGAGTGAGAGAGGGGGCGAGCGAGATATGGAATAGAGTGAGAGAGGGGGAGAGAGAGACATAGAAAAGAGTGAGAGAGGGGGCGAGAGAGATATAGAAAAGAGTGAGAGTGGGGGAAGAGACATAGAAAAGAGTGAGAGAGGGGGTAGAGAGACATATAGAAAAGAGTGAGAGAGGGGGTAGAGAGACATATAGAAAAGAGTGAGAGAGGGGGGGAGACATAGAAAAGAGTGAGCGAGGGGGCGAGAGAGACATATAGAAAAGAGTGAGAGAGGGGGCGAGAGAGACATATAGAAAAGAGTGAGCGAGGGGGTGAGAGAGACATAGAAAAGAGTGAGAGAGGGGGCGAGAGAGACATATAGAAAAGAGTGAGAGAGGGGGCGAGAGAGACATATAGAAAAGAGTGAGAGAGGGGGCGAGCGAGATATGGAATAGAGTGAGAGAGGGGGAGAGAGAGACATAGAAAAGAGTGAGAGAGGGGGCGAGAGAGATATAGAAAAGAGTGAGAGTGGGGGAAGAGACATAGAAAAGAGTGAGAGAGGGGGCGAGAGAGATATAGAAAAGAGTGAGAGAGGGGGGAGAGACATATAGAAAAGAGTGAGAGAGGGGGCGAGAGAGATATGGAATAGAGTGAGAGAGGGGGAGAGAGAGACATAGAAAAGAGTGAGAGAGGGGGCGAGAGAGATATAGAAAAGAGTGAGAGTGGGGGAAGAGACATAGAAAAGAGTGAGCGAGGGGGCAAGAGAGACATATAGAAAAGAGTGAGAGAGGGGGCGAGAGAGACATATAGAAAAGAGTCAGAGAGGGGGCGAGAGAGATATAGAAAAGAGTGAGAGTGGGGGTAGAGAGACATATAGAAAATAGTGAGAGAGGGGGTAGAGAGACATATAGAAAAGAGTGAGAGAGGGGGTAGAGAGACATATAGAAAAGAGTGAGAGAGGGGGGGGAGACATAGAAAAGAGTGAGCGAGGGGGCGAGAGAGACATATAGAAAAGAGTGAGAGAGGGGCGAGAGAGACATATAGAAAAGAGTGAGAGAGGGGGCGAGAGAGACATATAGAAAAGAGTGAGCGAGGGGGTGAGAGAGACATAGAAAAGAGTGAGAGAGGGGGCGAGAGAGACATAGAAAAGAGTGAGAGAGGGGGCGAGAGAGACATATAGAAAAGAGTGAGAGAGGGGGCGAGAGAGACATATAGAAAAGAGTGAGAGAGGGGCGAGAGAGACATGGAAAAGAGTGAGAGAGGGGGGAGAGAGACATATAGAAAAGAGTGAGAGAGGGGGTAGAGAGACATATAGAAAAGAGTGAGAGAGGGGGGGGAGACATAGAAAAGAGTGAGCGAGGGGGCGAGAGAGACATATAGAAAAGAGTGAGAGAGGGGGCGAGAGAGACATATAGAAAAGAGTGAGAGAGGGGGCGAGAGAGACATATAGAAAAGAGTGAGCGAGGGGGTGAGAGAGACATAGAAAAGAGTGAGAGAGGGGGCGAGAGAGACATAGAAAAGAGTGAGAGAGGGGGCGAGAGAGACATATAGAAAAGAGTGAGAGAGGGGGCGAGAGAGATATATAGAAAAGAGTGAGAGAGGGGGCGAGAGAGACATGGAAAAGAGTGAGAGAGGGGGGAGAGAGACATATAGAAAAGAGTGAGCGAGAGAGACATGTAGAAAAGAGTGAGAGAGGGGGCGAGAGAGACATATAGAAAAGAGTGAGAGAGGGGGCGAGAGAGACATATAGAAAAGAGTGAGAGAGGGGGCGAGAGAGACATATAGAAAAGAGTGAGCGAGGGGGTGAGAGAGACATAGAAAAGAGTGAGAGAGGGGGCGAGAGAGACATAGAAAAGAGTGAGAGAGGGGGCGAGAGAGACATATAGAAAAGAGTGAGAGAGGGGGCGAGAGAGACATATAGAAAAGAGTGAGAGAGGGGGCGAGAGAGACATGGAAAAGAGTGAGAGAGGGGGGAGAGAGACATATAGAAAAGAGTGAGCGAGAGAGACATGTAGAAAAGAGTGAGAGAGGGGGCGAGAGAGACATATAGAAAAGAGTGAGAGAGGGGGCGAGCGAGATATGGAATAGAGTGAGAGAGGGGGAGAGAGAGACATAGAAAAGAGTGAGAGAGGGGGCGAGAGAGATATAGAAAAGAGTGAGAGTGGGGGAAGAGACATAGAAAAGAGTGAGAGAGGGGGCGAGAGAGATATAGAAAAGAGTGAGAGAGGGGGGAGAGACATATAGAAAAGAGTGAGAGAGGGGGCGAGAGAGATATGGAATAGAGTGAGAGAGGGGGAGAGAGAGACATAGAAAAGAGTGAGAGAGGGGGCGAGAGAGATATAGAAAAGAGTGAGAGTGGGGGAAGAGACATAGAAAAGAGTGAGCGAGGGGGAAAGAGAGACATATAGAAAAGAGTGAGAGAGGGGGCGAGAGAGACATATAGAAAAGAGTCAGAGAGGGGGCGAGAGAGATATAGAAAAGAGTGAGAGTGGGGGTAGAGAGACATATAGAAAATAGTGAGAGAGGGGGTAGAGAGACATATAGAAAAGAGTGAGAGAGGGGGTAGAGAGACATATAGAAAAGAGTGAGAGAGGGGGGGGAGACATAGAAAAGAGTGAGCGAGGGGGCGAGAGAGACATATAGAAAAGAGTGAGAGAGGGGCGAGAGAGACATATAGAAAAGAGTGAGAGAGGGGGCGAGAGAGACATATAGAAAAGAGTGAGCGAGGGGGTGAGAGAGACATAGAAAAGAGTGAGAGAGGGGGCGAGAGAGACATAGAAAAGAGTGAGAGAGGGGGCGAGAGAGACATATAGAAAAGAGTGAGCGAGGGGGTGAGAGAGACATAGAAAAGAGTGAGAGAGGGGGCGAGAGAGACATAGAAAAGAGTGAGAGAGGGGGCGAGAGAGACATATAGAAAAGAGTGAGAGAGGGGGCGAGAGAGACATATAGAAAAGAGTGAGAGAGGGGGCGAGAGAGACATGGAAAAGAGTGAGAGAGGGGGGAGAGAGACATATAGAAAAGAGTGAGCGAGAGAGACATGTAGAAAAGAGTGAGAGAGGGGGCGAGAGAGACATATAGAAAAGAGTGAGAGAGGGGGCGAGAGAGACATAGAAAAGAGTGAGAGAGGGGGCGAGCGAGATATGGAATAGAGTGAGAGAGGGGGAGAGAGAGACATAGAAAAGAGTGAGAGAGGGGGCGAGAGAGATATAGAAAAGAGTGAGAGTGGGGGAAGAGACATAGAAAAGAGTGAGAGAGGGGGCGAGAGAGATATAGAAAAGAGTGAGAGAGGGGGGAGAGACATATAGAAAAGAGTGAGAGAGGGGGCGAGAGAGATATGGAATAGAGTGGGAGAGGGGGAGAGAGAGACATAGAAAAGAGTGAGAGAGGGGGCGAGAGAGATATAGAAAAGAGTGAGAGTGGGGGAAGAGACATAGAAAAGAGTGAGCGAGGGGGCAAGAGAGACATATAGAAAAGAGTGAGAGAGGGGGCGAGAGAGACATATAGAAAAGAGTCCGAGAGGGGGCGAGAGAGATATAGAAAAGAGTGAGAGTGGGGGTAGAGAGACATATAGAAAATAGTGAGAGAGGGGGTAGAGAGACATATAGAAAAGAGTGAGAGAGGGGGTAGAGAGACATATAGAAAAGAGTGAGAGAGGGGGGGGAGACATAGAAAAGAGTGAGCGAGGGGGCGAGAGAGACATATAGAAAAGAGTGAGAGAGGGGCGAGAGAGACATATAGAAAAGAGTGAGAGAGGGGGCGAGAGAGACATATAGAAAAGAGTGAGCGAGGGGGTGAGAGAGACATAGAAAAGAGTGAGAGAGGGGGCGAGAGAGACATAGAAAAGAGTGAGAGAGGGGGCGAGAGAGACATATAGAAAAGAGTGAGAGAGGGGGCGAGAGAGACATATAGAAAAGAGTGAGAGAGGGGGCGAGAGAGACATGGAAAAGAGTGAGAGAGGGGGGAGAGAGACATATAGAAAAGAGTGAGCGAGAGAGACATGTAGAAAAGAGTGAGAGAGGGGGCGAGAGAGACATATAGAAAAGAGTGAGAGAGGGGGCGAGAGAGACATATAGAAAAGAGTGAGCGAGGGGGTGAGAGAGACATAGAAAAGAGTGAGAGAGGGGGCGAGAGAGACATAGAAAAGAGTGAGAGAGGGGGCGAGAGAGACATATAGAAAAGAGTGAGAGAGGGGGCGAGAGAGACATATAGAAAAGAGTGAGAGAGGGGGCGAGAGAGACATGGAAAAGAGTGAGAGAGGGGGGAGAGAGACATATAGAAAAGAGTGAGCGAGAGAGACATGTAGAAAAGAGTGAGAGAGGGGGCGAGAGAGACATATAGAAAAGAGTGAGAGAGGGGGCGAGAGAGACATATAGAAAAGAGTGAGAGAGGGGGCGAGAGAGATATGGAATAGAGTGAGAGAGGGGGAGAGAGAGACATAGAAAAGAGTGAGAGAGGGGGCGAGAGAGACATGTAGAAAAGAGTGAGAGTGGGGGAAGAGACATAGAAAAGAGTGAGAGAGGGGGCGAGAGAGATATAGAAAAGAGTGAGAGAGGGGGGAGAGACATATAGAAAAGAGTGAGAGAGGGGGCGAGAGAGATATGGAATAGAGTGAGAGAGGGGGAGAGAGAGACATAGAAAAGAGTGAGAGAGGGGGCGAGAGAGATATAGAAAAAAGTGAGAGTGGGGGAAGAGACATAGAAAAGAGTGAGCGAGGGGGCGAGAGAGACATATAGAAAAGAGTGAGAGAGGGGGCGAGAGAGACATATAGAAAAGAGTGAGAGAGGGGGCGAGAGAGATATAGAAAAGAGTGAGAGTGGGGGTAGAGAGACATATAGAAAAGAATGAGAGAGGGGGTAGAGAGACATATAGAAAAGAGTGAGAGAGGGGGCGAGAGAGATATAGAAAAGAGTGAGAGTGGGGGTAGAGAGACATATAGAAAAGAGTGAGAGAGGGGGTAGAGAGACATATAGAAAAGAGTGAGAGAGGGGGGGGGGAGACATAGAAAAGAGTGAGCGAGGGGGCGAGAGAGACATATAGAAAAGAGTGAGAGAGGGGGCGAGAGAGACATATAGAAAAGAGTGAGAGAGGGGGCGAGAGAGACATATAGAAAAGAGTGAGCGAGGGGGTGAGAGAGACATAGAAAAGAGTGAGAGAGGGGGCGAGAGAGACATAGAAAAGAGTGAGAGAGGGGGCGAGAGAGATATAGAAAAGAGTGAGAGTGGGGGTAGAGAGACATATAGAAAAGAGTGAGAGAGGGGGTAGAGAGACATATAGAAAAGAGTGAGAGAGGGGGGGAGACATAGAAAAGAGTGAGCGAGGGGGAGAGAGAGACATATAGAAAAGAGTGAGAGAGGGGGCGAGAGAGACATATAGAAAAGAGTGAGCGAGGGGGTGAGAGAGACATAGAAAAGAGTGAGAGAGGGGGCGAGAGAGACATAGAAAAGAGTGAGAGAGGGGGCGAGAGAGACATATAGAAAAGAGTGAGAGAGGGGGCGAGAGAGACATATAGAAAAGAGTGAGAGAGGGGGCGAGAGAGACATGGAAAAGAGTGAGAGAGGGGGGAGAGAGACATATAGAAAAGAGTGAGCGAGAGAGACATGTAGAAAAGAGTGAGAGAGGGGGCGAGAGAGACATATAGAAAAGAGTGAGAGAGGGGGCGAGAGAGACATAGAAAAGAGTGAGAGAGGGGGCGAGTGAGATATGGAATAGAGTGAGAGAGGGGAAGAGAGAGACATAGAAAAGAATGAGAGAGGGGGCGAGAGAGATATAGAAAGAGTGAGAGTGGGGGAAGAGACATAGAAAAGAGTGAGAGAGGGGGCGAGAGAGATATAGAAAAGAGTGAGAGAGGGGGGAGAGACATATAGAAAAGAGTGAGAGAGGGGGCGAGAGAGATATGGAATAGAGTGAGAGAGGGGGAGAGAGAGACATAGAAAAGAGTGAGAGAGGGGCCGAGAGAGATATAGAAAAGAGTGAGAGTGGGGGAAGAGACATAGAAAAGAGTGAGCGAGGGGGCGAGAGAGACATATAGAAAAGAGTGAGAGAGGGGGCGAGAGAGACATATAGAAAAGAGTCAGAGAGGGGGCGAGAGAGATATAGAAAAGAGTGAGAGTGGGGGTAGAGAGACATATAGAAAAGAGTGAGAGAGGGGGTAGAGAGACATATAGAAAAGAGTGAGAGAGGGGGTAGAGAGACATATAGAAAAGAGCGAGAGAGGGGGGGAGACATAGAAAAGAGTGAGCGAGGGGGCGAGAGAGACATATATAAAAGAGTGAGAGAGGGGGCGAGAGAGACATATAGAAAAGAGTGAGAGAGGGGGCGAGAGAGACATATAGAAAAGAGTGAGCGAGGGGGTGAGAGAGACATAGAAAAGAGTGAGAGAGGGGGCGAGAGAAACATAGAAAAGAGTGAGAGAGGGGGCGAGAGAGACATATAGAAAAGAGTGAGAGAGGGGGCGAGAGAGACATATAGAAAAGAGTGAGAGAGGGGGCGAGAGAGACATGGAAAAGAGTGAGAGAGGGGGGAGAGAGACATATAGAAAAGAGTGAGCGAGAGAGACATGTAGAAAAGAGTGCGAGAGGGGGCGAGAGAGACATATAGAAAAGAGTGAGAGAGGGGGCGAGAGAGACATATAGAAAAGAGTGAGAGAGGGGGCGAGAGAGATATGGAATAGAGTGAGAGAGGGGGAGAGAGAGACATAGAAAAGAGTGAGAGAGGGGGCGAGAGAGACATGTAGAAAAGAGTGAGAGTGGGGGAAGAGACATAGAAAAGACTGAGAGAGGGGGCGAGAGAGATATAGAAAAGAGTGAGAGAGGGGGGAGAGACATATAGAAAAGAGTGAGAGAGGGGGGGGACAGGAGTGTTTACCATGCTCCAGGTACGAGGGTGTTCCTTCTGAGGGGTCTATTCTCCTGGCCCGGCGACCGTGTTTAGAGTTGTTGTGGACAAAGATGTTGTCAGAGACAGAGAGGACATGACCGTCCACACTCACCGTGGTAGACACGACCACCTGGGACAGACAGGGACAGGAGACATAGAGGAAAAGGGGACAGACAAGGACACGTGAGACAGGACCTGAGAGCTCCCATCAAACAGCATTACCGTTGTGTCTAAAGAAATGATGTAAAATGAGGTTTTGCGGTTCTCTCTCTCCCACCTGAAAGCGCCTCATGTCTCGTGGGTTCCCTGCGTTCTTCAGACAGTTCTGGTTGCACTTCAGGAAGAACTTGAGGAAGAACCTGGAGAGAGAGGAGACAAGAAAACATTCTAACACTCATGCGTCATTGCAGCTTGGCTAGCTTGGTTAGCTTGGCTAGCTTGGCTAGCTTGGCTAGCTTGGCTAGCTTGGTTAGCTTGGCTAGCTTGGTTAGCTTGGCTAGCTTGGTTAGCTTGGCTAGCTTGGTTAGCTTGGCTAGCTTGGCTAGCTTGGTTAGCTTGGCTAGCTTGGTTAGCTTGGCTAGCTTGGTTAACTTGGCTAGCTTGGTTTGCTTGGTTAGCTTGGCTAGCCCTTGTGGTAAACCTGGAAGCAGATCTGCATGTAAGCCTTCCCTTGCCAGTACACAGGCTCTTCTTCACCAAGACTTCTGCCAGGTCTCCTTGTGGCAACACACGTTAACTGGGCGTCCCTGCGGCCTCTGGCTAACTCAGAAGGAGTTGCAGCTGCAGTGGTCCCCAAATGTGCAGGCCCACATTATGTGGACACGCCCTGGCATTGGCCAACCACTGCCCCACTGCTTCATGGGTAAGTCTGGGAAGACAACGGCTAGGGGAGCTCCCCATGAGACTAAAGCAACGTGCTGGCGACGTGTGACAGGTGGTCCTCTGACAGACTGGAGCTCCCCATGAGACTAAAGCAACGTGCTGGCGACGTGTGACAGGTGATCCTCTGACAGACTGGAGCTCCCCATGAGACTAAAGCAACGTGCTGGCGACGTCTGACAGGTGGTCCTCTGACAGACTGGAGCTCCCCATGAGACTAAAGCAATGTGCTGGCGACGTGTGACAGGTGATCCTCTGACAGACTGGAGCTCCCCATGAGACTAAAGCAACGTGCTGGCGACGTGTGACAGGTGATCCTCTGACAGACTGGAGCTCCCCATGAGACTAAAGCAACGTGCTGGCGACGTCTGACAGGTGGTCCTCTGACAGACTGGAGCTCCCCATGAGACTAAAGCAACGTGCTGGCGACGTCTGACAGGTGGTCCTCTGACAGACTGGAGCTCACCATGACACTAAAGCAACGTGCTGGTGACGTGTGACAGGTGATCCTCTGACAGACTGGAGCTCACCATGACACTAAAGCAACGTGCTGGTGACGTGTGACAGGTGATCCTCTGACAGACTGGAGCTCCCCATGAGACTAAAGCAACGTGCTGGCGACGTGTGACAGGTGGTCCTCTGACAGACTGGAGCTCCCCATGAGACTAAAGCAACGTGCTGGCGATGTGTGACAGGTGATCCTCTGACACACTGGAGCTCCCCATGAGACTAAAGCAATGTGCTGGCGACGTGTGACAGGTGATCCTCTGACACACTGGAGCTCCTGCAGCCTCCTGCAGCTGTGGGGAGGTGTTGGTCCTCTGCCAGACTGAAGCTCTTGCAGCCTCCTGCAGCTGTGGGGAGGTGCTGGTCCTATGCCAGACTGGAGCTCATGCAGCCTCCTGCAGCTGTGAGGAGGTGCTGGTCATCTTGGATTTTATTTTTGCCACCAGAGATCATTTTCCAACAGCAGAGAAGTGATGACAAGCACATCCCCCACGTCCCTAAAATGATTTCATCACGCAGGTGTCCACTAATGCTCTTCTGGGAGTTCCACCTAGATTTCCTGCACCATTAAATTCTTCTGGCGACATGATGCTTGGTAACGGGGGCAGGATTGAATAATCAGGAAGCTCCTAGCCAGGCCCCTGCACAGTAGCGGTACAGGGCTATTGGTCATCAGCAGCTGGGATTTGAGTGGCAGCTGCTCCAGACCCCTGTACGTCTGAGAATCCCATTTTAGGAACCACACTGCTCAACCCAGCTGGGGAAAATATTGCCCACTCTAACTCTCCTAGATAGTGCTACCGCACCTATCAGGACATTCCGTTTCAGCGGTTGACAGCGAATTAAGAAGAAATATGTCCCCTTACGACTATCAACATGGAACATAAGGACTCCTTTGGACTCGAGCCATGACGCCGCCAGGCCTGAAATGAAGGACTGCACTTATCGCAGCAGAGCTGAAGCAATATACCATCATCTCTGCTCTCAGTGAGACCAGACTCCTGGGTGAAGGGTCGCTCAGGGAGGAAAGAGAGGGCTACATCTTCTTCTGAAAGGAATACAGCCCCAGAAGGGCGATATCTGCATGGTGTGGGCGTTGCCTTGAAGAACTGCCTCCTGCCATATCTCACAGAAACACCAACTGGCATAAGCGAAAGACTAATGGAGTAATAGGAAAGCACAGCATTGGCCAATGAGATTGCTAATGGAGTAATAGGAAAGCACAGCATTGGCCAATGAGATTGCTAATGGAGTAATAGGAAAGCACAGCATTGGCCAATGAGATTGCTAATGGAGTAATAGGAAAGCACAGCATTGGCCAATGAGATTGCTAATGGAGTAATAGGAAAGCACAGCATTGGCCAATGAGATTGCTAATGGAGTAATAGGAAAGCACAGCATTGGCCAATGAGATTGCTACGCCTTTGTGCTGAAAATGAAGTCACCATCACAGACACCATGTTCCAAATGAAAAACAAATACAAAACTTCCTGGGAGCACCTTGATCAAAGTATTGGCACCTCATAGATTACATGATTGTCAAAGCTCAGAATGAAGGTTCGTCCAGCCATCCTTAACCAAGCTCAGAATGAAGATCCGTCCAGCCATCCTTAACCAAGCTCAGAATTAAGGTTCACCCAGCCATCCTTAACCAAGCTCAGAATGAAGGTTCGTCCAGCCATCCTTAACCAAGCTCAGAATGAAAGTTCACCCAGCCATCCTTAACCAAGCTCAGAATTAAGGTTCGTCCAGCCATCCTTAACCAAGCTCAGAATGAAGGTATACCCAGCCATCCTTAACCAAGCTCAGAATGAAGGTTCGTCCAGCCATCCTTAACCAAGCTCAGAATGAAGGTTCGCCCAGCCATCCTTAACCAAGCTCAGAATGAAGGTTCAACCAACCATCCTTAACCAAGCTCAGAATGAAGGTTTGTCCATCCATCCTTAACCAAGCTTAGAATGAAGGTTCACCCAGCCATCCTTAACCAAGCTCAGAATGAAGGTTCACCCAGCCATCCTTAACCAAGCTTAGAATGAAGGTTCACCCAGCCATCCTTAACCAAGCTCAGAATTAAGGTTCACCCAGCCATCCTGAACCATGTCGCTCTCTAGCAGAAAAACTAGAGAACATTTAGACTGTCCTGAAGTTCCAATTCACAACAAATAGTCCTCCCTAAACACATCAATCTCTGAGTCAGCAGCCCACTCCACTTTCCTAATGCACATGACCTAAAACAGAAGAATACTGGGCGTAAACCATTTTTCCCTTTTGGTTTCATTAAATAATAACATGTATCTCTCTCTCTTGTAATTACCAAAAGAAACACAAATGACTGTGGAAATGAATTTCTGCTAAATGAGATGTAGTAGTGTACTAAGTAGTGGATATGATACCTTTTTGGACACAAGCTAGGTGTTTCTCACTTTGCTCTACTCTGGGGTTAATAAAAAGATACAAAACCACTTCCCCCTGTCTGATACTGGACTGATGGAGCTGAGGGCTTGGAGTAGAGAGCGGATCTCTCTCGCTCTCTCTCACTCCTCTCTCTCTCGCCCCCCTTTCTCTCTCTCTCTCCACTCACCCCTCTCTCTCTCAGGCTCTTTCCCCCTCTCTCGCCCCCTCACTCTCCTTCTCTCTCTTTCTCCCTCTCTCGCCCCCCTTCCCCTCTCTCGCTTCCTTTCTCTCTCTCTCTCCATCTATCTCTCTCCCTCTCTCCAGGTATCGGCCACGCATCACAGACACTTCATCTAGGAGACTTGTTTCCGTGGTGACCCCTCAACCTGCCATACGCACACACACACACACACATTTGTAAGCCACTTGTTCCATCAGGCGAATGCTGTTAGAGTAGTCTGTAATGTTGCTCCCATCATGTCTATCTAAACTGACATGATTTATTCAACCACATCATCTCACTACACTGAAACATTCATCCTCTGGACACTCCCTGCATCATCTCTCCCTGAGTGTGTGTGTGTTTGTGTCTCTGTGTCTGTGTGTGGCAAGTCTAGTGGTTTTGCCTCATCGTACAATATTTCTCAGTACAAATAGACCCATGCGTGAGTTGTGGGTCAATGGGACTTCTCTGTTCTCCTACCTGCCCAGGGAGAGCCCTGCCTGGGGAAAAGGAGTCCTTGTCTCCTCCTGGGCTGGAGGTTCCAAAGACTCTTAGTTGTGTTGTGTCAGTAGCAGTAGTGTTGTGTCAGTAGCAGTAGTGGTGTGTCAG
>NC_092160.1:29867218-29869718 GCF_045791955.1 Oncorhynchus clarkii lewisi | reverse complement strand
TTAGAGAGAGCACATCACTCTCCCATGTCTTACCCTTCCCTGTCTTAGAGAGAACACATCACTCTCCCATGTCTTACCCTTCCCTGTCTTAGAGAGAACCCATCTCTCTCCCATGTCTTACCCTTCCCTGTCTTAGAGAGAACACATCACTCTCCCATGTCTTACCCTTCCCTGTCTTAGAGAGAACACATCACTCTCCCATGTCTTACCCTAACCCATGTCTTAGAGAGAGCACATCACTCTCCCATGTCTTACCATAACCCATATCTTAGAGAGAACACTATAACTCTCTCATGTCTTACCATAACCCATATCTTAGAGAGAAACCATCACTCTCCCATGTCTTACCCTTCCCTGTCTTAGAGAGAAACCATCACTCTCCCATGTCTTACCCTTCTCCGTGTCTTATAGAGAACCCATCACTCTCCCATGTCTTACCCTAACCCATGTCTTAGAGAGAAACCCATCCCTCTCCCATGTTTAACCCTTCTCTGAGTCTTAGAGAGAACCCATCCTGCGTCCATTTTTTAGACCGAACCCATCACGCTCCCATGTCTTACCCTTCTCCGTGTCTTAGAGAGAACCCATCACTCTCCCATGTCCTACCCGTCCCTGTGTCTTAGAGAGAACCCATCACTCCTGTGTCTAAGAGAGAACCCATCACTCCTGTGTCTAAGAGAGAACCCATCACTCTCCCATGTCTTAGCGAGAACTCGTCACTATCCCATGTCTTACCCTTCTCTGTGTCTTAGAGAGAACCCATCACTCTCCCATGTCTTACCCTAACCCATGTCTTAGAGAGAACCCATCACTCTCCCATGTCTTACCCTTCTCCATGTCTTAGAGAGAACCCATCACTCTCCCATGTCTTACCCTAACCCATGTCTAAGAGAGAACCCATCACTCTCCCATGTTTTGGCCTTTCCAGTGTCTCAGAGAGAACCCACCACTCTCTCATATCTTACCCTAACCCATGTCTTAGAGAGAACCCATCACTCTCTCATGTCTTACCCTAACCCATGTCTTAGAGAGAACCCATCACTCTCCTATGTCTTACCCTAACCCATGTCTTATAGAGAACCCATCACTCTCTCATGTCTTACCCTAACCCATGTCTTAGAGAGAACCCATCTCTTGCCTTTTGCTTTGTGATGTTGCACTAAAATAATGGCATGAGACAGAGACAGCATTCTGTTTTAGCAAGATGTCTACTGACCACCAGTCTAGGACAGAAGTAAAGAGAGAGGGAGGGTTAACTTTGGGAAGGAGAAAGAGGAGGAGAAAGAAGGAGAATGTGGAAATAGAGAGGAGAGGGAGGAGAAAACATTTATAAGCTGATTTGTGACAAAGAGGAGCAGAACAGGACACCTATCTCAGGTTGGCCTGGTTTCATAATAGTCCCAGTTGTGTTATATAGAACGCTGAGGCCCCGCCCGCCTGTGGGGAAACAACCTGTGGTTACCTTGGATACCAATTGTCTCACAGCAAAAACACAATTTTCTTGCTTTAGTCAAAACTACATTTAAGAAAAGTACATGTCTAAATATTACATTTCAACATGGCTCCTGAACGTTTTCTCTACCTAGAAAAACCTAATATATTAGGGCTTCCCTCATGCCCCTTTTCATGATGGTACTAACGTTAGCCACATGAGTGCTACCTAGCTACCAACCAGAACATTAAGCTAGCCAACAACCCAAACAAAAGGACAATACATCTACAAGTACTGAGTGGAGTTTAAAACGGACTTTACTAAACGAGGTAAATGTCTTACCTGTGATTAAATGTACATTATAACCTGGGTGGTTCGAGCCCTGAATGCTGATTGGCTGAAAGCCGTGGTATATCAGACCGTATACCATGGGTATGACAAAACATGTTTTTCTGCTCAAATTTAGTTGGTAACCAGTGAATTATAGCAATAAGGCACCTTGGGGGGGGGGGGGGGGGGGGGGGTTGTGATATATGGCCAACATACCATGGCTAAGAGCTGTGTCCTAAGAACAGCCCTTAGCCGTGGTATATTGGCCACATACCATACCACCCCTGGACTTATTGCTTAATTTAACAACACAGTCGCTTTTTGACATGTTTTGTTATTTCTGTATAACAAAAACAATCGGCTCTTTTACAGTTGGGATCCACGGGGAAGAATGCTTGTTTTCCCCAACTTGTGGGCGTGGTCAAGGGCAATTCCTTATTATTACGTGAATATCGACTCAGAGTATGAGCTTGATTCTCATCTCACAGGGGATCCAACCGTGTATATCAACATCCTCTACACACACAGGTCTAGAGGGAGCTAATTAGTGGTACCTATGTTGGTCAACGCTGTCAGCCAATCAACTGCTTCTACACTAATTACATGCTGTTGGGTTTTAGCTCAGGTTTTCAGGCCAGTAGTCTTACTACACTGGGCGCTACCAGTGGAGTAAGAGTAGTACCATAGGAGTAGCATGGAGTGAAAAGGGGAACTCAATTTCAATTTAAGGGGCTTTAT
>NC_092160.1:29852218-29862218 GCF_045791955.1 Oncorhynchus clarkii lewisi | reverse complement strand
GTGTGTGTGTGTGTGTGTGTGTGAGTGTGTGTGTGTGTGTGTGTGTGTGTGTGTGTGTGCGTGCGTGCGTGCGTGCGTGTGTGTGCGTATTGTCTACAGTAGAGTGATTGTTCAGAAGCGAGGTGAGTTGATTTAAGACTTTTCTGGGTGGAGAGAGATGTGCTGAACTCAACTGAGACTGAAACCAGTCAATGAGCACAAATACAAGCGTGTGTGTGTGTGTGTGTGTGTGTGTGTGTGTGTGTGTGTGTGTGTGTGTGCGTGTGTGTGTGTGTGTGTGTGTGTGTGTGTGTGTTTTAATGAAGCAATGACCAGTATTATAACTGATGAAATTTACAGCTGTACTGCTATCACTGTGGCTGGGTTAGTAGAGGATCTATACCTGGCTCGGGTTTGTGTTTGTGCGTGTGTGTGTGCACGCGAGTGTGTGTTTGTGTGTGTGCGTGTGTGTGTGCGTGTGTGTGTGTGTGTGTGTGTGTGTTTGCAGCCACTGTTCTGCTCCAGTGAAGTGGAAGGCCTCACCTCAGCGCTCTGAGACAGCTGCACCCCACAGCCTGCTCATCACTGTGTGTGTGTGTGTGTGTGTGTGTGTGTTCGTCTCTTTAGCCTCATGCATAGGGGCTTACCCCTGTCATCCCAGAATGTTGATTGAGCCTAGGTGTCAGCATATTAAGCCTTCACACACATTTAATTCTATAGTGAAACTCTGATCTGATCAGTAGATGAATTAAATTACTGTATGTGCTGTGGTGGGCTGAATTCCACCAACCTGGACTCATGGGTAGATGTAACATAGTAAATGTAAATCCGGGACATTCCAATTAGTATGATAGTTACGTTTCATATGGTATGTATTCATTGTAAATGTCCATCATCCATTTCATATGATATGTTACAAATTCGCAAAACTTATATGTTACGAATTCCAATTTGTTTTGGCTAACGCTAGGGATTAGGGTTAGGGGTTAAGGTTAGGGTTAAGGTTAGGATTTAGGTTAAAGGGTTGAGGTTTGGGTTAGCATTAGGGGAATGATTAGCTATAATGCTAAGTAGTTGCAAAGTAGCTAAAAAGTAGAAAGTAGTTGAACATTTGCAAATGAGCTAAAATTGTCCATGATGAGATTTGAACACTCAACCTTTGGGTTGCAAGACATTCACATTACATGCCTACCCATCCATCACACTACTTTAATTTTTCATTTTGGGCCTTAACACGTTACATATCGTACTAATGTTACGTCTAGTCATGAGACCAGGCTGGCTGGGCTGTGTTAGGCTGTTGGCCTACAAGGCTGAGGCTCAGGTGTGAGGGTAGCATTGGCTAACATCAAATTAGGACATGGAAAAACACACACCTCCTGGATTAGAAAATAGGTCAGGTGAAAAAAGAGAGAAGGAGAGATAGAGAAAAAGGAGAGATGGATAGAGTGAGAAAGAAGGAGAGATAGAGAAAAAGGAGAGATGGATAGAGTGAGAAAGAAGGAGAGATAGAGAAAAAGGAGAGATGGACAGAGTGAGAAAGAAGGAGAGATAGAGAAAAAGGAGAGATGGACAGAGTGAGAAAGAAGGAGAGATAGAGAAAAAGGAGAGATGGACAGAGTGAGAAAGAAGGAGAGATAGAGAAAAAGGAGAGATGGATAGAGTGAGAAAGAAGGAGAGATAGAGAAAAAGGAGAGATGGACAGAGTGAGAAAGAAGGAGAGATAGAGAAAAAGGAGAGATGGATAGAGTGAGAGAGAAGGAGAGATAGAGAAAAAGGAGAGATGGACAGAGTGAGAGAGAAGGAGAGATAGAGAAAAAGGAGAGATGGATAGAGTGAGAGAGAAGGAGAGATAGAGAAAAAGGAGAGATGGACAGAGTGAGAAAGAAGGAGAGATAGAGAAAAATGAGAGATGGATAGAGTGAGAGAGAAGGAGAGATAGAGAAAAAGGAGAGATGGACAGAGTGAGAAAGAAGGAGAGATAGAGAAAAAGGAGAGATGGATAGAGTGAGAGAGAAGGAGAGATAGAGAAAAAGGAGAGATGGATAGAGTGAGAAAGAAGGAGAGATAGAGAAAAAGGAGAGATGGACAGAGTGAGAGAGAAGGAGAGATAGAGAAAAAGGAGAGATGGACAGAGTGAGAAAGAAGGAGAGATAGAGAAAAAGGAGAGATGGATAGAGTGAGAGAGAAGGAGAGATAGAGAAAAAGGAGAGATGGATAGAGTGAGAAAGAAGGAGAGATAGAGAAAAAGGAGAGATGGACAGAGTGAGAAAGAAGGAGAGATAGAGAAAAAGGAGAGATGGACAGAGTGAGAAAGAAGGAGAGATAGAGAAAAAGGAGAGATGGATAGAGTGAGAGAGAAGGAGAGCTAGAGAAAAAGGAGAGGAGGATCTACTTGCTCATTTTGCAGCACTACATTCTTAGCAGTTGTAGTAGCCTATTCAGCATTTCCACAAACAAGTAAACAAATTACACTGAACACCTTCCTAATTTTGAGTTGCAACCCCTTTCGCCTTGAGAATAGCCTCAATTTGTTGGTGCATGGACTCTATAAGGTGTCAAAAGCGTTGGCCCATGTTGACTCCAGTGCTTTCCACAGTTGTGTCAAGTTGGGCTCCCGAGTAGTGCCGCGGTCTAAGGCACTGCATCTCAGTGCTTGAGGCATCACTACAGACCCTGGTTTGAATCCAGGCTGTATCACAACTGGCCGTGATTGGGAGTCCCATAGGGCAGCACAGAAATGGCCCATTGTCGCCCGGATTTGGCCGGTGTAGGACATCATTGTAAATATAAATTTGTTCTTAACTGACTTGCCTAGTTAAATTAACATTTAAAGTTGGCTGGATAGGACAATGTGTGGTGGACCATTCTTGATACACATGGGAAACTGTTTAGTGTGAAAAACCCAGAAGTGTTGTAGTTCTTGACACAAATCACCAGACCCCGTTCAAAGGAACTTACATTTTTTGTCTTGCCCATTCACACTCTGAATGGCACACACACACCATCCATGTCTCAATGGTCTCAAGGTTAAAATATCCTTCTTTAACCCGTCTCCTCCCCTTCATCTACACTGATTGAAGTGGATTTTAACAAGTGACATCAATAAGTGATTACAGCTTTAACTTGGATTCACCTGGTCAGTTTTTGTCATTGAAAGAGACTCAATTATACAACTTCAACTTCCCCTTGAATCATTATTATAACCACCTGTCTTACGCTGAACAACAGCCCCTCTCTTCTCTCACTCTTCTCTCTCTCATCTCTCTCCTCTTTCTCTCTCCTCTTTCTCTCTTCTCTCTCTCTTCTCTCTCCTCTCTTCTCTCCTCTTTCTCATCTCTATCCTCTCTCTCTCTTCTCTCTCTCATCTCTCTCCTCTCTTCTCTCTCCTCTCTTCTCTCTCATCTCGCTCCTCTTTCTCGCTCCTCTTTCTCTCTCCTCTTTCTCTCTTCTCTCTCTCTTCTCTCTCCTCTCTCATCTCCCTCCTCTTTCTCTCTCTTCTCTCTCTCTCATCTCTCTCCTCTCTTCTCTCTCTCCTCTCTCTCTCCTCTCTCTCTCCTCTCTTCTCTCTCTCTTCTCTCTCTCCTCTCTTCTCTCTCATCCTCTGGTGTTATTTAGTTTGTTAAATAAGAGTTTGTCAGCTATCAGCTGTTTCAAATTAAATCAAGTTGTATTTGTCACATATGCTGAATACAACAGGTGTAGACTTTACCGTGAAATGCTTACTTACGAGACCTTTCCCAAAGATGCAGTCAAAAAGCAAGAAAAATTTGCTAAATAAAAAAAGGAAATACTAACACAATAAAATAACAATCATTCACAATAACAATGAATAACTATAAATAATAATAATTCCCAGATTTACAGGATAATGAGCCAGACACACGCACGCACACGCACGCACGCACGCACACACGCACGCACACGCACACACACACACACACACACACACACACACACACACACACACACACACACACACACACACACACACACACACACACACACACATACACACACACTTCTGGAAGAGTAATGGGAGTGATTGTCTAATTAGTGTGGTCTCGTTAAGAGTCATTTTTGAGAAACAGGTCACTGCAGCAAAACCACAGGAAGGAGGACATTAAGCAAAGTCAACTAATGAGGGAGTTACTCTATGGGATTGTTAGGAGGGCTGATACAGGTACTGTATGGGATTGTTAGGAAGACTGATACAGGTACTGTATGGGATTGTTAGGAAGACTGATACAGGTACTGTATGGGATTGTTAGGAAGACTGATACATGTACTGTATGGGATTGTTAGAAAGACTGATACAGGTACTGTATGGGATTGTTAGGAAGACTGATACAGGTACTGTATGGGATTGTTAGGAAGACTGATACAGGTACTGTATGGGATTGTTAGGAAGACTGATACAGGTACTGTATGGGATTGTTAGAAAGACTGATACAGGTACTGTATGGGATTGTTAGGAAGACTGATACAGGTACTGTATGGGATTGTTAGGAAGACTGATACAGGTACTGTATGGGATTGTTAGGAGGGCTGATACAGGTACTGTATGGGATTGTTAGGAAGACTGATACAGGTACTGTATGGGATTGTTAGGAAGACTGATACAGGTACTGTATGGGATTGTAGGAAGACTGATACAGGTACTGTATGGGATTGTTAGGAAGACTGATACAGGTACTGTATGGGATTGTTAGGAAGACTGATACAGGTACTGTATGGGATTGTTAGGAAGACTGATACAGGTACTGTATGGGATTGTTAGGAGGGCTGATGCAGGTACTGTATGAGGTTCAGGTTGTTTCACTGAGACAACTCAACATAACAACCAAGACTTGACAGAAGTAACCCTGAGCTGCTCAATGCTCATCACACACCCACACACTCTCACACCCTGGCATACCTTCCTCCTCTGTACACATCGCTGCACAGTGTTATACACAAGTACATCACCATGACAACTGGGACAGGTGAGAGGGGGAGCCTGCTTACCTGTCAATGATGACGGGGTCAGAGGGTGTCTCGTTTCTGTTGCCACAACTTTTCTTATCACAACACCGACTGAGAGGGAGAGAGAGAAAGAGGGAAAGAGAGAAAGAGGGAGAGCGAGAAAGATAGGGAGAGAGAGAGAGAGATAGGAAGAGAGAGGTGAAAGAGAGATGGAGAGAAATAAACATAGACCGAGATAGATAGACAGAGAGCGAGAGTGAGAGAGAGAGGAGAGAGATAAGAAGAGGGGCGAGAGAGTGAAAGAGAGGGAGAGGGGAGAGAGAGTGAGAGAGAGTGAGACGAATAACATTGGACACTTTATGGAACACAAAGCCTTCACTATCTCATCCCGGAAAATCCAAGTCCCAAGGTCATCTGCCTTTGGTCTAAAGACCAGGAACCTGGACTTCACCAAAGAAATCAGAAATACAGACATTGTCATCCTACAAGAAAAATGGTATAGAGGAGATGGACCCACTGGTTGCCCCCTAGGTCACAGAGAGCTGGGAAGGGACTCGGGGGGTATGCTAATTTGGTATAGAGCAGTCCTAATTCACTCTATTAAATTAATCAAAACAGGAACATTTTATATTTGGCTATAAATTACAAAGGAAATTATCTTAAAGAGAAAAATGTCCTCCTGTGTGCTATTTATATCCCCCCACTAGAATGCCCATACTTTAATGAAGATAGCTTCTGCATCCTGGAGGGGGAAATCAATCATTTCCAGGCCCAGGGACATGTACTAGTCTGTGGTGACCTAAATGCCAGAACCGGACAAGAACCTGACATCCTCAGCACACAGGGAGACAAACACCTACCTGGAGGTGACAGCATTCCCTCCCCCATATGCCCCCCTGAGCATACTATGACAACATAAACACCAAAAATGTGTCACAACTCCTGCAGGTCTGTCGCACGCTGGGTATGTACATAGTCAATGGTAGGCTTCAAGGGGACTCCTATGGTAGTGACACCTATAGCTCATCTCTTGGCAGTAGTAATGTAGACTACCTTATCACTGACCTCAACCCATAGTCTCAGAGCATTCAGTCAGCCCACTGACACCCCTGTCAGATCACAGCAAAATCACAGTCTACTTGAACAGAGCAATATTCCATCATAGCCAAAGGAACTGAATAATATTAAGACATTCTATAGATGGGAGGAAAGTAGTGTGGAAACCTACCATAAAACAATTAAACAACAATAAATTCAATCCCTTTTAGACAACTTCCTGGACAAAATAATTCACTGTAATTGTGAAGGTGTAAACTTAGTAGAAAACATAAACAGTATATTGGTATACCTCTCAGTATAACAGTATACCTCTCAGCTTCCTTATAAAATCTAAAAACCTAAGAAAATGAACAGCAGTGACAAATGGTTTGATGAAGAATGCAAGACCCTAAGAAAGAAATTGAGAAACCTGTCCAACCAAAAACATAGAGAAAACCTGAGTCTACGCCTTCACTATGGTGAATCACTAAAACAATATAGAAATACACTACGGAAAAAGAAGGAAGAGCACTAAACAGACAACAACACAAAGAGTTATCTTTCCAAAACGGAGATACATGGATAAACTGGAACGACTGGAACAAATTGCAAAAATCGCTGAAGCTGGACACTCATATTTCCCCCACTAACTTTAAACATCAGCTGTCTGAGCAGCTAACCGCTCGCTGCAGCTGTACATAGTCCATCTGTAAATAGCCCACCCAATCTACCTACCTCATCCCCGTATTGTTGTTATTTACTTTTCTGATCTTTTGTACACCAGTATCACTACTTGCACATCATCATCTGCTCATCTATCATTCCTGTGTTAATTTGCTAAACTGTAATTACTTTGCTACTATGGCCTATTTATTGCCTTACCTTCTCACGCCATTTGCACACACTGTATATAGACTTTCTTCTTTTCTATGGTGCTATTGACTGTACGCTTGTTTATTCCATGTGTAACTCTGTGTTGTTGTTTGTGTCGAACTGCTTTGCTTTATCTTGGCCAGGTCGCAGTTGTAAATGAGAATATGTTCTCAAATAGCCTACCTGGTTAAATAAAGGTGAAATAAAAATAAATTCTATATTAAAAACTAATTCTCCAATCTTTTTGGCCCTATAACAAAGAACAAATAGCAAAAACATAGACATGATCAAATACAAATCTTAGAATCAACTATTAAAGACCACCTGAACCCTGTGGATTATCCAACTAGATTGAATGAAGTACAGAACTAAATACAAACCCTTCAACCCAAAAATACCTGTGGTGTTGATGCTATCCTCAATGAAATTACTTAAACTCTTTAACATCATCCTCAGCTCTGTCATATTCCCCAATATTTGGAACCAAGGACTGATCACCCCAATCCACACAAGTGGAGACAAATTTGACACCAATAACTACCGTGGAATATGCGTCAACAGTAACCTTCGGAAAATCCTCTGCATTGTTATTAACAGCAGACTCATATATTTCCTCAATGAAAACAACGTACTGAGCAAATGCCAAATTGACTTTTTACCAAAATACCGTACAACAGACCACGTATTCACACTGCACACCATAATTGACAAACAAATCAACCAAAACAAGGCAAAATCTTCTCATGCTTTGTTGATTTCAAAAAATCTTTAAACTCAATTCGGCATGAGGGTTTGTAGGGTGAGGGTACAACGTAGAACACCAAATAATGCATGCAGAGCAGAATTAGGCCGATACCCACTAATTATCAAAATCCAGAAAAGAGCTGTTAAATTCTACAACCACCTAAAAGGAAATGATTCCCAAACCTTCCATAACAAATCCATCACCCACAAAGAGATGAACCTGGAGAAGAGTCCCCTAAGCAAGCTGGTCCTGGGGCTCCAGGACCAGCTAGTGGTAGCCTAGTGGTTAGAGCGTTGGACTAGTAACCGGAAGGTTGCGAGTTCAAACACCCGAGCTGACAAGGTACAAATCTGTCGTTCTGCCCCTGAACAGGCAGTTAACCCACTGTTCCCAGGCCGTCATTGAAAATAAGAATTTGTTCTTAACTGACTTGCCTGGTTAAATAAAGGTAAAAAAAAAAAAAAAAAAAAAAAAACACAAACACACCCCACAGAGCCCCAGGACAGCAACACAATTAGACCCAATCAAATCATGAGAAAACAAAAAGATAATTACTTGGCACATTGGAAAGAGTTAACAAATAACAATGCAAACAAGAATGATATTTGGTCCTAAACAGAGAGTACACAGTGGCAGAATACCTGACCACTGTGGCTGACCCAAACTTAAGGGATGCTTTGACTATGTACAGACTCAGTGAGCATAGCCTTGCTATTGAGAAAGGCCGCCGTAGGCAGACATGGCTCTCAAGAGAAGACAGGCTATGTGCTCACTGCCCACAAAATGAGGTGGAAACTGAGCTGTACTTCCTAACCTCCTGTCCATTGTATGACCATAATAGAGACACATATTTCCCTCAGATTACACAGATCCGCAAAGAATTTGAAAACTAACCCAATTTTGATAAACTCCCATATCTACTGGGTGAAATACCACAGTGTGCCATCACGGCAGCAAGATTTGTGACCTGTTGTCACAAGAAAAGGGCAACCAGTGAAGAACAAACACCATTGTAAATACAACCCATATTTATGCTTATTTATTTTCCCTTGTGTACTTTAACCATTTGTACATTGTTACAATACTGTATATATACGTAATATGACATTTGTAATGTCTTCATTGTTTTGGAACTTCTGTATGTGTAATGTTTACTGTTAATTTTTATAGTTTATTTCACTTTTGTATATTATCTACATGTTAACATGTTTCCCATGCCAATAAAGCCCCTTGAATTGAATTGAAAGAGTGAGACACAGGAAGAGGGGTGAGAGATTGAGAGGCAGAGAGGCAGAGAACGGAGAGAGTGATTGATTGAGAGATGGGGAGAGAGCGATTGGGAGACAGAGAGTGAGAGATAGGGAGAGGGGTGAGATATTGAGAGGTAGAGAGAACAGAGAGAGTGATTGATTGAGAGATGGGAGAGAGCGATTGGGAGACAGAGAGTGAGAGATAGGGAGAGGGGTGAGATATTGAGAGGCAGAGAGAACAGAGAGAGTGATTGATTGAGAGATGGGAGAGAGCGATTGGGAGACAGAGAGTGAGAGATAGGGAGAGGGGTGAGATATTGAGAGGCAGAGAGAACAGAGAGAGTGATTGATTGAGAGATGGGAGAGAGCGATTGGGAGACAGAGAGTGAGAGATAGGGAGAGGGGTGAGATATTGAGAGGCAGAGAGAACAGAGAGAGTGATTGATTGAGAGATGGGAGAGAGCGATTGGGAGACAGAGAGTGAGAGATAGGGAGAGGGGTGAGATATTGAGAGGCAGAGAGAACAGAGAGAGTGATTGATTGAGAGATGGGAGAGAGCGATTGGGAGACAGAGAGTGAGAGATAGGGAGAGGGGTGAGATATTGAGAGGCAGAGAGAACAGAGAGAGTGATTGATTGAGAGATGGGGAGAGAGCGATTGGGAGACAGAGAGTGAGAGATAGGGAGAGGGGTGAGATATTGAGAGGCAGAGAGAACAGAGAGAGTGATTGATTGAGAGATGGGGAGAGAGCGATTGGGAGACAGAGAGTGAGAGATAGGGAGAGGGGTGAGATATTGAGAGGCAGAGAGAACAGAGAGAGTGATTGATTGAGAGATGGGGAGAGAGCGATTGGGAGACAGAGAGTGAGAGATAGGGAGAGGGGTGAGAGATTGAGAGGCAGAGAGAACAGAGAGAGTGATTGATTGAGAGATGGGGAGAGAGTGATTGGGAGACAGAGAGTGAGAGATAGGGAGAGGAGTGAGAGATTGAGAGGCAGAGAGAACAGAGAGAGTGATTGATTGAGAGAGCGATTGGGAGACATAGAGTGAGAGATAGATAGGGAGAGAGAGAGAGTTAGAGGATGTGTGTGTTCAATCAAAACTGTGCCTAAATGATCAATCAATCAATGAAATCACCAAGGTATCAGTAA
>NC_092160.1:29819718-29847218 GCF_045791955.1 Oncorhynchus clarkii lewisi | reverse complement strand
CAATGTGATGGTCTGGGGTGCTTTGGTGGTGGTAAAGTGGGAGATATGTACAGGGGAAAAGGGATCTTAAAGAAGGAATAATATCACTCCATTTTGCAACGTCATGCCATACCCTGTGGACGGTGCTTAATTGGAGCCAATTTCCTCCTAAAACAGGACAGTGACCTAAAGCACAGCTACAAACTATGCAAAAACTATTTAGGGAAGAAGCAGTCAGCTGGTATTCTGTCTATAATGGAGTGGCCAGCACAGTCACCGGATCTCAACCCTATTCAGCGGTTGTGGGAGCAGCTTGACCGTAAGAAGTGCCCATCAAACCAATCCAATTTGTGGGAGGTGCATCAGGAAGAATGGGGTGAAATCTCTTCAGATTACCTCAAGAAATTGACAACTAGAATGCCAAAGGTCTGCAAGGATGTAATTGCTGCAAATTGAGGATTATTTTTATCGAAAGAAAAGTTTGAAGGACACAAAAATTATTTAAATTAAAAATGATTATTTATAACCTTGTCAATGTCTTGACTATATTTCCTATTCATTTTGCAACTCATTTCATGTATGTTTTCATAGAAAACAAGGACATTTCTAAGTGACCCCAAACTTTTGAACAGTAGTGTATATTAATAGGCTAATAGTAATGCTACATTAAGTTAATATTTTTTATAATAATAACAATCAATGTTATTTTTGTATGAAAATAACACATTTGCAATTACTGTAATTTTTTATCCCATATATTTAATTCAAATTAATTATATTGTTGGAATTCCCTGGGGGATTGGTATGTAATAAATCTGTGTGTTTGTGTGTGTGCTGACCATACCATTGCTGTATAGGAGCAGTAGCCTGTACTGTATCCCATTGTTGGTCTTTTCCCCTGACGTTTCCTGCCAACACACACACTCAGTCAGGTCACAAAGAACAAAACCCACTACACACACAGATTTACAAAAGGCTGTCTTTAAATGTACCAAATATATATTTCGATATCAATATCAGAAACGATATAACAACTTTTTTAAAAACTATATGTAAATCATTTTCAAAATATGTCCCACGATAAATATAACTCATGGTAATGAATTCAGTGCCTTAGAGCCATATAAAAGTGATATGACTAGTTAGGCAACAGAACGCCGGCGTATATACCCTACTAATAAATTAGATTTGTGTTTAACCAAAAATATTCGATTTTAATACTGGAACAATATCCTACTGAAAGAAAATTGCATGTCTAAAGAGTTTTCTGGTGACAATTACAGATGTTTAGTGCTGTAATATTGACAATAGCAATAAATGATGATACAATTTATCGTTAGAACGCTGGAATATGAGCAAATGATCGACGCGGACAGGGGCTTTAAGCGGCTGGTTGTGGGTCAAAGATATGAATAATAAATACACGAAGTATCGAAAAAAACAGATGGTTCCTTCCATGTAGTCCAAGCTAATATAAAAACAACTCAAAACCACATCTATTAAAATGATATATCTATTAAAATTATTGTAAGACAACATTTGTATTTTTAATTGTAGTAATAAATTAAGCAATATATTCATGAGCCTCGTGCGTGTAAAGGAACTGCTGCAGATGTCAAATCAATATATATAGGCTGCTGATAGGGTTATGGCTTTCATAATGTTTTGTGAAAACTCACCTTTTCCTTTTCAACAAATCCAACGAAGCTGGTTCTCTCTATCTCCACCGGCTGGCCTTGTCTGTCGTACAGAGCCAGCACGAAGTGGAAGAAGTTGGACTTGCGAAGGTTGGAGGGCGGTTGTTTCTCGAAATGTGCCCGGGCTAGAGCCACTCCGCTGCGGATACAAGCAGCACCAAGACCCATTACCACAACTTTCACATGGATGCCACTGAATTACACCTGGTTTCAACAATTCGAAGTAAAATAGTAAAACACTAAAATTCTGGCCCCGAAATTGTCAATATATCTTGACTTTCATTTTACATTTTAAACAATTTTGAAAATACATTCAGGCTGAAATGTCATAATTCCACTAGGTCATTTGCACATGTCTGAAAAGAGTTATGGGCCAAACAAAGATGATTTACAAATTGTCAAAGTATAGCCTTACCCTATATGGATAGTTGGGATTTGGTCGCTATATGAATAGTTGGGATTTGGTCGCTATATGAATAGTTGGGATTTGGTCGCTATATGAATAGTTTGGATTTGGTCGCTATATGAATAGCCAATGCTAGATGTGGGGACCCTTTGCCTAGTTGCCTAATTAAATAAAGGTCAAATAAAAATAAATAATACTAATTGTCGACGGACTGTAATAGTCAACGTGTCTCGAAAATAATGATTATATTATTGTTTTACTACGTTATAATTATTGACGTGTCATTAGAAATAATAACTAGGCTGTAAATTTAGGCCTGTGTCTGACATGTTTAAATCCTTTGGCTATAGTGTTTATTTTGATTGATTTGATAGGCTACTGGCTAACAGGCTACCTGAATAAGTTACAATGAACAGAATCAAAACCATTGAGTAAGCTATGCCTTAGTCTAGCTTCAATCACAGACATGAAGCCTGCAAGCTACAGTCAAATCCCCCAAGTCAATATTAGGCTATATGCCTAGAAAAAGGAAACCAACCGTCCATTGGGAGCGCAATGCTGTCCCAAAACACATGTGGTACGTCTCAGACACCGAGTCTGGGGTAAAAAACCTCCCATATATATCTTCTCCATTCCCCGGGGCCAGTGTTGACTGGCTAGCCACCTCGGGTTTACCTCTGGGCGGCTGTGTTTGCGTCCAGCAGCCCGGCGCCATGCATCCAGCTCCGCACGGCGTTCATCCCGGTCAACAAGGGCTCTTCTTTCATAACACTCCCGCTCCTCTGGATGTTCTCCTGGATCCCAAACATCAACACACACGTTTCCTCCTCCCGTCACAATATGTGCCTCTCGCTTCCTTTTTATTCCTTCCTCGTGGCTTTTGATCACGCAGACTAAAGAGAGATGTTCGGTGCGCAAGTGGCGCGGTGTTTCTCACTTATTTTTTTTAGTTTTCACTCAGAAACGAGAGAGAGAGAGAACTATGAACGCGATGAGGGTCTGGAAAGGGTGCTGTCAACGTCCAGGGGTTAGTGGGCTGTGCGTCAACAACTCTTGTGAAGAAGAAAAGTCCTCCAGGACCATCAGGTGAACGCGATGGGCTGGGGTGGGTGGGGGTGGGGGGGGGGGGGGGCTCCCAGAAATCAGTAAACGTAACTTCAAAAAAGAGCCAACATTTTAGAGAGGGAAACAAGCATCAACCAATCAAGTTATTTTCTTCCTCTAACCTACTGTTGCTTTATTGTCTTCAGAAACCTCTCTCAGTTCTCAGATGAAAGGAGCGCGTGAGGAGACGCTAGGCCATAGATCCGTTCGTTGCTCCTGGAGTGAGCTGTGGTCTCTCCTTCCAAAAAGGAAACACTTCTGAAGGTCTCCGGTAACCGAACACGAGTGAACTCAGCTGGAAGGGAAGCGGGCGTGTCTGGTGAAGAGGTGGGGCAACACCCCCATACACAATGCGTGCACGGTCGCTCATCATCATCTATCGATGGTCCTCAACCCAGCCATGTTGTATCCCCCGCCTAATGCGCACAGTCCTGCCCCAACCACTTAACCAGGGTGTGTGTATGCGTGTAGGTGTGTGCGTGTATGTGTGTGCGTATGTGCGTGTGTGTGTGCGTGTGTGTGTGCGTGCGTGCGTGCGTGCGCGCGTGTGTGTGTGTGTGTGCGTGATCACAGGGCATGCCTTCGGGATTTGACATCTCTCTCTCTCTCTCTCTCTCTCTCTCTCTCTCTCTCTCTCTCTCTCTCTCTCTCTCTCTCTCTCTCTCTCTCTCTCAATTCAATTCAATTCAATTCAAGTCAAGTCAAGGGGCTTTATTGGCATGGGAAACATGTGTTAACATTGCCAAAGCAAGTGAGGTAGATAATATATAAAGTGAATATATAAAGTGAAATAAACAATACAAATTAACAGTAAACATTACACATACAGAAGTTTCAAAACAATAAAGACATTACAAATGTCATATTATATATATATACAGTGTTTTAACAATCTCTCTCTCTCTCTCTCGCTCTCTCACACACACACAAACACACTCACACACATTTCTAATGCAATATTGCCATCTACTGTCTCATTCCCAACCAGAGAAAATCTCAACCTCTACTTTGTCTCTTCTCACTCTCTCCATAGTTGCAGGAAGTTGGGATGCTGCAGCACCCTGATAAACTGAAATCATTTTGCCAAAATTAGTCAAAAAATCATTTGACTCCTGTCTGAACATTTGACTCCTGTCTGAAAATTTGACTCCTGTCTGAACATTTGACTCCTCATTTGACATTTAGCTACAGAGGCTCAATAGCTTCTAAAAAATCTAGTTGTGGATTAAGTTTTATCACTTACATTCGGGAAAGGCCGCAATTTTGTAAGCAGGCACGCCATATATAGAACCTCTTGTTGCATTGTGGCCGTAGATATGATCCATAGCAGTATTTTGAAACCTTTAACCCTGGTCTTTTGAAAGTTAAACTCATGGGTACACCAGCAGTGGCTGCCAGTCCTGACATTTCTGGATTATATCTATGGTTGGTTGTGGCTGTCAGTTTGTCTTTCACAAATTACAAAATACAATCGCGAGAAAAACATGGGCCTACTGTTTGGAAAGCAAATGACTACTGCTGAAAAGAGAAGACTGATCTGTTTGTAGATCTGTCCCCCTCCCTAATTTTACTTCTGAGTGATTCTGAGCAAACAGCAGTTTTTCAAAGTAGTTTATCTGGAGATATTGCCACTAGTGCATCGGCCATCACCACTGAGTAGCCAATGTTCATCTTCATCATTGGGTGAGTCAGTGTCACTGGAAAGAGTATTTTATGTACTATACATATACACTACCGTCAAATGCTTGGACACACCTACTCATTCCAGGGTTTTTCTTTATTTGTAATATTTTCTACATTGTAGAATAATAGTGAAGACATCAAAACTATGAAATAACACATATGGAATCATATAGTAACCAAAAAAGTGTTAACAAAATCTAAATATATTTTATATTTGAGATTCTTCAAAGTAGCCACCCTTTGCCTTGATGACAGCTTTGCACACTCTTGGGGGTATTGTGTGTAGATTGATGAGGGACATTTAAAAAAAAATCAATTTTAGAAAAAGTCAAGGGGTCAGAACACTTTCCAAATGCACTGTATAACCTGAAACTGAATATGGAGCACACAATTAAAATGACAGATCAAACTTATCAGGGTTTCCGTTATGAAAAGTTGGAGCTGGACAAGTGACTGGGAAGGTTTGAATTCAGCTGACATTTGAGAAATGTACCATTAATCCATATGCATTGTGGGTCATTAGGGTGTCCACCCACACAGAGACATCAATAAATGAGGCATATTGGCCAAATGAGACACATTTATTCCTTGTGTTTTGATGTGTAACATATGCAAAACTGTGTAGCCTATTGTTTAATTTGATTTTACTTTACTCAAAAATGGTTCAGCTGTCAGAGATTTGAGCACTAAATGCATCAGGGCATGTAGGCTTAGGAGTCCACTGTATAATATTAATACTAAACAAATACGTATAAAGGAAGCTTAGTTTAGAGTGAGAGAGATATAGAGATATGCCGAGGGCATGCTATAACACCAACGTGTATCCTGTATACCTGTCAGACAGGCTACTGTGTTTCTTATACAGACATGGGCGTACAGAAGAAGGTAATTTGTTATTTTTTAAATCCGAATAGTTTTTATAAAGATAAGTGTTATATTTTTGGATTATAGGAGTAACACTGGTAGGCCTGAAACATTCTTCAGAGACAGTTGAAGCATTGGAATGCACTGCCTTCATATCATAGGACTGCAGTAAAACAGGCTAATAGCCACACCACACCAAACCTTCACAAAAGTTCATCAACTTTATTAAGGTAATATCGAAAGTAAGTCAAGCCATTGTTCAGAAAGTACGATCTGGATATTACATAGAGGAAAACACAACGTTACAGTTGGAAGTTCATTTGGTCAAAGACAATGGCTCAACCGAATGAATAAAGAAAAACACTTGTTCAACCCACTGTTCAAAACCTTCACAAAAGTTTTGAACAGGCTATATTGGAAGGAGATCCTTTGCCCCAGTCTGAGGTCCTGAGAACAGGTTTTCATCAAGAATCTCTCTGTACTTTGCTCCTTTCATCTTTCCCTTGATCCTGACTAGTTTTCCAGTCCCTGCCTATGAAAAACACCCCCAAAGCATGATGCTGCCACCACCATGCTTCACCATAGGGATTGTGTCAGGATTCCTCTAGATGTTACACTTGGTATTCAGGCCAAAGAGTTCAATCTTGATTTCCTTAGACCAGAGAATCTTGTTTCTCTTTCGGTGACATTTGGCAAACTCCAAGCGGGCTGTCATCTGCCTTTTACTGAGGATTGGCTTCCATCTGGGCACTCTACAATAAAGGCCTGATTAGTGGAGTGCTGCAGAGATGGTTGTCCTTCTGGAAGGTCCTCCCATCTCCACAGAGGAACTCTGGAGCTCTGTCAGAGTGACCAGCGCGTTCTTGACCACCTTCCTGACAAATCCCCTGATTGCTCAGTTTGGCCAGGCAGCCAGCTCTAGGATAAGTCTTGGTCGTTCCAAACTTCTTCCATTTAAGAATGATGGAGGCCACTGTGTTCTTGGGGACCTTCAATGCTGCAGACAGTTTTTCCTACCCTTCCCCAGATCTGTGCCTCGACACAATCCTGTCTTGGAGCCCTATGGACAATTCCTTCGACCTCTTGGCTTGGTTTCTGCTCTGACATGAACTGTCAACTGTGGTACATTATATAGACAGGTGTGTGCCTTTCCAAATCATGTCTAATCAATTGAATTTACCACAGGTGGACTCCAATACATTTTTTGAAGCATCTCAAGGATGATCAATGGAAACAGGCTGCACCTGAGCTCAATTTAGAGTCTCATAGCAAAGGGTCTGAATACTTATGTAAATACGTTTTTTTTGCAAGCATGTAAAGGGCTACATTCAGACATGGCTGAAAGGAAACTCATGGATGTTCCTAGAGCACAACTGCTGAGGAAGCCCACAAGCCCTAGAGAGCAAGACCTATCCAACTCATCACCTACACCCCACAAAGTTCAGAACTATTTGGCATCATTACAAAAACATTGGCATATTCTACTCTTAGACTTTAGGGAATTCACTTCAGCAGCCTCCTGCTGCTGCCTACAATAGAGTTAACAACGTTAAAGACAGTGTTGTCCAATCCGACAACAGCCAAGACGCAAACAAGACCATGCTCCTGCATATTCCCACAGTCAACTACAAGTGTGGCAATTGTACTCAATGCCAGTACACAGTAGCGTAGCTTAATCATGACGGGCCCAGGTGGCCCAAAAAATTATGGGCCCCTATCACCACCCATATTTCCCTTAAAATGTAAATAATATTGTTGGTAAGGCTGTGTGTTAATATGACTAAACATTGTAACAGCAGAGTAGAACCTAATCTCAGGGCACATTTGAAGCTGTTACCAGAGAAGCCACAATATAGCCAACACATTGAGCACCATGGACAGCGGTCAGAAATTAACCCTTATAAGTCTATCAGCACCACGGAAGCACAAAGCGGTCAAAAAACACCCTATATTATCTGCAAATAATAGGCAATAGCCTAAATTATAAAACAAACATATAGCTCAATCTCTTGACAGAAACACAGAAACACAGCTAATGACCCAATACATGTTCACTGAAGTTACGCACGGTGGCAAAACTGACATACTGGTATTTCAAATGATCTGCCTCCCACAGAGCCTCCCACATAGCAAAAACGCCAGCAAATCAATCAAGTGGAGCATTCAAACATGGCAGCATAAATCTGCTCTCAGGACCTCAGACTGGGGCAAAGGTTCACCTTCCAATATTGCCTGTTCAAAACTTTTGTGAAGGTTTAAACCAGTTCGCAAGTGTTTTTTTCTTCTTCATTCGGTTGAGCCATTTTAATTTTCTTTGGCCAAATTAACTTCCAGGTCTCTCACTGTAGTGCACTTTGCTATTTTCTTCTTAAAACAGGCCCAGAAAGAGAGTAATTGGCCAGGGAAGCTTGCTGATATATATTTGCTGGAAACATCTGTAGCGTCCGAATGGTTATGACCACTCTATGGAAAGAGGAACACGATGGTGTTCTTATATATATTATATGACTTGTAAAGCACATTTCTACTCCTGAAGTTATTTAGGCTTGCCATAACAAGGTGTTTTTTTTTAGCACCAAAGCTATTTTAGCCAGGCTGATGTTAGCTAGCTAAGTTAGCTCCAAAGCTATTTTAGTCAGGCTGACGTTAGCTAGCTAGTTAAGTTAGCACCAAAGCTATTTTAGCCAGGCTGATGTTAGCTAGCTAAGTTAGCACCAAAGCTAGCGCAGTGTCTCGATCTTCCCCTTTTCCTTTTCAATTGCAATTTCAGATAAGGAGCTAGTTCACGCTAGTAAAAAACGTAGCTAGTGCCCAAAGAGGAGAAAAGTGCAGCACATAATGTTTTTATGTGCAGAAGACTGTAAGTAAAGGAATGAATGGCTACAAAGGTAACTAGCTACCCTGTACAATTTTTATAACTAGGATAGCCAGTAAAGAACAAATTCTTATTTTACAATGTCAGCCTACCAGGGAATAGTGGTTTAACTGCCCTTTTCAGGGGATTTCTACCTTGTCAGCTCATGGATTTGATCCAGCAACCTTTCAGTTACTGGCCCAACTCTCTAACCACTAGGCTGCCCTATGTACTCAACTAGCTAGCTATACCTATGTCCAGACAGTAAATACATAATTAGCTAACAAAGCAGAATCTAATTAATTTTAATAAGCTTATCCCATCAATGTTAAGGCCAGCCATTTTTGTTATATGATAAAGGTATTTGGTCAATTGAGAGAGTGTGAGAGAGAGCACCACCCATGTTGAGGCAGGGAGAGGATCAACAGGTAGCAGCTAGCAATGAGGAATCGGCCCAGGAGCAGCCCTGTTCCAGGGGGCCGGAACTAAATGAATGAATCTGGTGTCGGATTTGGCCCAGAATAAAAATTAATGACTGCCCAGAATCGGCCCAAGTATATCTGGCCATTTCCGTCTACCGGAATTCAGCTGATTTTGCCGGCATCTTACCAGAATCCCCGCCAGAAGCGGCCTGATGCAAATTTAAATAAATGTATACAAAATGACCCGATTTAGTAATTTTGAATGTTACTATTATACATTTTATAATTACAAATCATACCCATCCACAAAAACATTTTGTGTCGGAGGAAACACACTTTGCACCTGGTGACCGTGTCAGCGTCACTACAGCGCGAGGGGACAAGGACAAGGACATCCCGGCCGGCCAAACCCTCCCCTAACTCAGACGACACTGTCCAATTGTGCATCGCCTCATGGGTTTCCCGGTAGCGGCCGGCAAAGGTCTCGAGCCAGCATCTGTAGCAATGCAATTTGGATTGCGATTGCTGTGTCTTAGACCGCTGCGCCACTCGTGAGGCTCCATCCAAAACGTTTTTAATGCTTATCAATTGCTTATCAATTTCCTTAGTATCAAAATACTAATATACCTCACAGGACACTTAAAGAATTTCATTTAAATGTTAATTGTATTTTTTTGTCACAGAAACAATGAGAATGTTATGCAGCCTGTGTAATCATCTGCCAGAGTAGAGTAGCCCCAGTCGGTCGGAGCCCATATATTTGGGCCAGATATCTCTCACAGGAATTGTCCCGAGCTCAATCCCCGGATCCTAGCCACAAGTAATACTAGCCATGAGTAATACTGCCAAAGGCAGCCCAGACTCAGGCCACATGACATCTGCCGATTCTGACTCTCAGCCGAGTGCCCTGACTCTCAGCCGGAATCGGCCCAGATCCACTGTGCTAGCTGGGCAGGTGAGAAATTGGAGTCTGGTAAAACACATTGCAAAGCAATTTACATCACACACAGATTGAAACTACCGGTTCAGCTCCTCATCTTTGCTGACTGTAGCCCAAGTGCTATAACAAATGTTGCATTCTGATTTCATTTGGTTGTCATGGAAGTTGAAGATGTGGCTGTGCTCAACAATGATGCAAAGCATATTGAACCATGTTGCCGTTTGCCATATCCTCTCGGTGGATACCATAGATGGGAAAACAAATGGCCGAAATGTATTTCTGGAAGTGACAGGTGTAAACAGGTACAGTGCCGTGAAAAAGTATTTGCCATCTATCTGTTTTCTTTTGTGCATATTTTTGGTACAGAATGTTATCAGATCTTCAACCAAAACCTACTATTAAATAAAGGGAACCTGCGTTTACAAATAACAAAATTAATTGATACTTAATTGATTTATTTAATTAACAAAGTTATGCAACACCCAATTCTCCTGTTCGTAAGTAATTGCCCCCTTACACTCAATAACTGGTTGTGCCACCTTTAGCTGAAATGACTGCAACCTTCCTGTAGTTGTTGATCACTCTCTCACATCACTGTGGAGGAATTGTGGCCCACTCTTGCATGCAGAACTGATTTATCTCAGCGACATTTGTGGGTTTTCAAGCATGAACTGCTCGTTTCAAGTCCGGCCACAACATCTCAATTGGGATTAGGTCTGGACTTTGACTAGGCCATTCCAAAACTTCAAATTTGTGGCTTTTCAACCATTTTCATGTAGACTTCATTGCGTGTTTTGGATCGTTGTCTTTCTGCATGACTCAGCTCTAGCTCACAGACGCATTGCCTGACATTCTCCTGTTGAATTCTCTGATACAGAGCAGAATTCATGGTTCCTTCTCAAGGCAAGTCGTCCAGGTCCTGAGGCAGCAAAGCATCCCAAAACCATCACGTGTGTGCATGCGTTTGTGTGTGTGTTCGTTTGTGTGTGCATGCATGCTTGTCAATAGTGCACTGTAGTGCAGGGGCGTACTGGGACCAGAAATCATCCCTGGCATTTTTAACACACCGGCACATATTTTTCCTCTAAGCCCGTTAGCCAAATAATTATACTTTTGAGCAAAAAAAAACAAGTTCGGTAGGCCCACTTGGCTCAAAGATGACCAGCCCATCCTGACTGACATGTGAAAAGGAAATGTGAATAACGACATCAAAGCCATGCGGATGTTCTGTTATTTGTTGTAAAGCTAGGTGTTTCCACTATTAACAACAGTCTTTACAAATGGCACAAGGAGTCACGAGTCCGACCGAAGGTGGCTCCCCTTCCCGTTTGGTTGGCGCTCGGCGCTCGTCGTAGCCAGTCTACTAGCTGCCACTGATTTCTTTCCTCCCCCTCCTTATATGTTTATTGATAGCACCTGTTTTAAGTTTGTAATTAGTTGGCCTTTATTATTCAGCAGGCGGGATTGAATATTGTAACGGAATTGAATATTGTAACCCTGGTGTTGGTTAGAGACAAACGTGCTACTGTATGTTAGTGTATAGTGCTGTTATATTTTCGGTCCCCGTATCTGGAGCATTTTGTTTTAAGCACCCAGTGTTTAGTGGGTAGCCGTGTTTTCACCGTGTGTGCATTAAAAGAGCACTATACTGAACTCTCTGTTTCCCTGCGCCTGTCTCCACATTCACGACACCCAGGACATTACAGAATCCCTCACCTTTTAAATGGAGTCAGCAGGAGCAGTGGCCAATCCTCTCCCATCGATGGAGGAACAGGTTCTCCACCATACCACTGTTCTTCATCGGATCGGATCGGCTATGGATCAGATGATGGATAAGCTCCCCCGGCTCAGGACTCCCCATCCCCCGACTCCAGCGCTCTCTGTCTGACGATCCCGAGGGCTTATGATGGAGCGGCGGCGGGGTGCCAGGGGTTCTTACTCCAACTGGAACTGTACCTGGCCACCGTAAGACCCACTCCCTCGGAAGCGGACAGGGTGAGTGTCCTCATCTCCTGCCTCACGGGTCGTGCTCTGGAGTGGGCGAACGCAGTCTGGAATGGCCCAGACTCAGCGAAGGAGCACTATCCAGAGTTTACCCGCCGTTTCCGTGCCGTGTTTGACCACCCAGCAGAGGGCCGAGCGGCGGGAGAATGACTATTTCATCTCAGGCAGGAGAAGAGGAGCGCCCAGGATTACGCGCTGGAGTTCCGAACCTTGGCAGCAGGATCTGGGTGGAACGACAGGGCCCTTATCGACCACTACTGGTGTAGCCTCCGGGAGGACATCCGCAGGGAGCTAGCGTGTCGGGACACCGCTCTTTCCCTTGATGAGCTGATTGATATGTCCATCCGACTGGACAATCTGCTGGCTGCCTGCGGGTGTTCGGAGAGGGTCCTGTGTGTTCCACCACCCAGCCCCTCCGCTCCCATTCCGATGGAGTTGGGAGGGGCCTTGCCGAGGGGTACGGAACACTTCTCGATCACCCTAGGTGAGTCAGCACCAAACTCACCCAGAACCCCCTGTTGGTCACATGTTTGTCTTAACTTTTTTCCTTCACTTTTTCCCCTCTTCCCAGCATAGGGCGCTAGTCGATTCAGGCGCAGCTGGGAACTTTATGGATCGCGGACTCGCCCTTAAGTTAGGTGTTCCGCTTGTGCAGATAGATTCTCCTTTTCCCGTGCACTCCCTAGATAGCCAGCCATTAGGGTCAGGGATGGTCAGGAAGACCACGGTTCCACTGGACATGGTGATGCAGGGGAATCATAGGGAGCGTATCAGTCTCTATATTATTGATTTGCCTACGTTTCCAGTGGTGCTAGGGATTCCCTGGCTGGACCGGCACAATCCGAAAATTTAGTGGAAACAGGGGGTTCTCCAGGGGTGGTCAGAGGAGTGTTCTGGAAGGTGTCTGGGAGTTTCCATCGGTGCCACATCGGTGGAAAGTCCAGACCAGGGTTCCACGGTGTGCTTTCCCCCAGAGTATGCCGATTTGGCAATCGCTTTCAGTAAAAAGAAAGCGACTAAATTACCACCTCATCGACCGGGACGGGATTGTACGATAGATCTCCAGGTAAACGCTGCGCTTCCCAAGAGTCACGTGTGCCCATTGTCCCAGGAGGAGACATTGGCTATGGAGACATATATCACGGAGTCGCTGGGACAGGGGTACATTCGGCCCTCCATCTCACCCGTCTCCTCAAGTTTCTTTTTTTGTGAAGAAAAAGGAGGGAGGTTTGCGTCCGTGTATTGATTATAGAGGTCTAAACGCCATCACAGGGGGGTTTAGTTACCCACTACCTATCATCGTTACGGCAGTGGAATCATTTCATGGAGCGCAGTACTTCACAAAACTGGATCTCAGGAGCGCGTATAGTCTGGTGCGTATTTGGGAGGGAGACGAGTGGAAAAACGCATTTAGTACCACATCGGGCCACTATGAGTACCTCATCATGCCTATGGGTTAAAAAATGCTCCAGCCGTTTTTCAATACTTTGTAGATGAGATTCTCATGGACCTGCACGGGCAGGGCGTGGTTGTTTATATCGATGACATTCTGATCTACTCAGCCACTCACGTGTCTCTGGTACGCAAGGTGCTTGGTAGACTGCTGGAGCATGACCTATATGTCAAGGCTGAGAATTGCGTGTTCTCCAAACGAGCCGTCTCCTTCCTGGGTTATCGCATTTCCACCTCGGGGGTGGTGATGGAGTTTGACCGCATTAGGGCCGTGCGTAATTGGCCGACTCCGACCATGGTAAAAGAGGTGCAGCGGTTTTTGGGTTTTGCCAACTACTACCGGAGGTTTATCCAGGGTTTTGACCAGGTAGCGGCTCCCATTACCTCACTGCTGAAGGGGGGCCCGGTGCGGTTACAGTGGTCAGCAGAGTCGGACGGAGCTTTCAACAGGTTGAAGGCGCTGTTCACGGATGCACCCGTGTTGGCGCATCCGGACCCCTCTCTAGCATTCATAGTGGAGGTGGACGCCTCTGAGGCTGGGGTGGGTGCCGTGCTATCACAGCGCTCGGGTACGCCACCAAAACTCCGCCCCTGCGCTTTCTTCTCAAGGACGCTCAGCCCAGCGGAGCGTAACTATGATGTGGGGGACCGGGAGTTGCTAGAAGTGGTCAGGGCTCTGAAGGTGTGGAGACACTGGCTTGAGGGGGCTAAGCACCCCTTTCTCATCTGGACTGACCACCAGAATCTGGAGTATATTCGGGCAGCTAGGAGATTGAACCAGGCAAGGTGGGCCATGTTCTTCACCCGGTTCCGGTTTACATTATCTTATAGACCGGGTTCCCAGAATGTAAAGGCTGACGCACTGTCCCGCCTTTACAACACGGAGGATAGGTCCACCGAACCTACTCCCATCCTTCTCGCCTCGAGGCTGATAGCACCAGTGGTATAGGCGGTGGACTCGGACATCGAGCGGGCGTTACGGGCGGAACCCGCGCCTCCTCAGTGTCCGGCGGGGCGTAAGTACGTGCTCCTTGGTGTCCGGGACCAACTGATTCGGTGGGCTCACGTCCTACCCTCCTCGGGTCACAATGGGGTGGTGAGGACAGTGGGGAGCCTTCGGGGGAGGTATTGGTGGCCCACCTTGACTAGGGATGTTAAGGTTTATGTCTCCTCCTGTTCGGTATGCGCCCAGAGTAAGGGTCCTAGGCACCTTCCTAGAGGGAAGTTACAACCCCTCCCCGTTCCACAACGGCCATGGCCTCATCTCTCCGTAGATTTCCTGACCGACCTTCCCCCGTCTCAGGGGAACACCACGGTTCTGGTGATTGTGGATCGGTCCTCTAAGTCCTGCCGTCTCCTCCCATTGCCCGGTATCCCTACAGCCCTACAGACTGCGGAGGCATTATTCACCCACGTCTTCCGGCACTACGGGGTGCCGGAGGAGATCGTTTCTGATCGGGGTTCCCAGTTCACATCCCGAGTATAGAGGGCGTTCATGGAGCGTCTGGGGGTCTCGGTCAGCCTGACCTCCGGTTATCACCCCGAGAGTAATGGGCAGGTGGAGAGAGTGAATCAGGAGGTGGGTAGGTTTCTGCGGTCGTATTGCCAGGATCGGCCAGGGGAGTGGGCGAGATACATCCCCTGGGCTGAAATGGCCCAGAACTCACTACGCCACTCCTCTACTAACGTGTCCCCCTTTCAGTGTGTGTTGGGGTACCAGCCGGTCCTGGCACCATGGCATCCGAGCCAGACCGAGGCTCCTGCGGTGGAGGAATGGGTGCAGCGCTCCAAGAAGACCTGGAGGGCCGTCCAGGAATCCCTCCAACAAGCGAGTCGACAGCAGAAGAGGAGTGCTGACCGCCACCGCAGTGAGGCCCCCGTGTTTGTACCGGGGGACATGGTCTGGCTCTTGACCCGAAACCTGCCCCTCCGCTTGCCCTGCCGGAAGCTGGGGCCGCAGTGTGTAGGGTCCTTTAAAGTCCTGAGGAGAATAAACAAGGTGTGTTATCGATTACAACTCCCTTCCTATTATCGTATTAACCCCTCGTTTCATGTGTCTCTCCTCAGGCCGGTGGTAGTTGGTCCCCTGCAGGACAGTGAGGTGCCGGAGGTCCCTCCTCCCCCTCTGGACATCGAGGTATCCCCGGCGTACATGATACGGGCCATTCTGGACTCAAGACAACGGGTGAGGGGCCCGCAGTACCTCGTGGACTGGGAAGGGTACGGTCCGGCGGAGAGGTGCTGTGTACCGGTGGGGGACATCTTGGATCCGTCAATGTAGAGGGATTTCCATCGCCTCCATCCGGATCGCCCTGCACCTCGTCCTCCGGGTCGACCTCGAGGCCGGTGTTGGCTCACTGCTGGAGCAGTGCGTCAAGGGGGGATACTGTCACGACTTCCGCTGAAGTCGGTCCCTCTCTCCCTCTATGTCGTCACCGGTCTACTAGCTGCCACTGATTTCTTTCCTCCCCCTCCTTATATGTTTATTGATAGCACCTGTTTTAAGTTTGTAATTAGTTGGGCTTTATTAGTCAGCAGGCCCGCCCGTTTCTTTGTGCGGGATTTAATATTGTAACCCTGGTGTTAGGTTAGAGACAAACTTGCTGCTGTATGTTAGTGTATAGTGCTGCTATATTTTCGTTCCCCGTATCTGGGGCATTTTGTTTTAAGCACCCAGTGTTTAGTGGGTAGCCGTGTTTTCACCGTGTGTGCATTAAAAGAGCACTATACTGAACTCTCTGTTTCCCTGCGCCTGACTCCACATTCACGACACCCAGGACCTTACACAAGGCTTGTATATCACACAGGACAGGATACACAACTCTCTAGGCACTATGTAAGAATGACATTTGCAACTGTGCATTCAATACATACTCAACTAGTACATGTATGAAAACAAAAGGAACTCAAAACCATACCAATTCCAAACAGCTTTCTAGTTGTGTGGGAGTCAGAGCACCTCATGCACAGTGTTGCAAGATAACTGCAATCCCATACCACCCAGCAACCCCAAAACCTCATGTTGGATAAATAGAGTGAAAAGCAACAGTCACTGCGTTCTAGAACTCTCAGCTGGTCTAAACCATCCCACCCGTTTCCAGGACAGCCAGCTGTAGTTTGTCAGAGTCAAAGGAAGTGTATTAGCGTAGGTATTTATATTGTATTTAACAATGAGATTAGTCATAGGTTACTTCCTTTCTGACCATGCTTGATTTCATGTTGTTATTTTTTCAAATCCTGAAATTCATTAATGACTATGAGCACAGAGTAGTGGAAAGAACTCATACACACTTACTGTATGCGCAGGTTTGTACGTTTATTTAGATTTAGAGTATTAAAGTCACAACAATATCAGTTCAGTTTATGTGTAACGGTTTTCTTCTGGGGAAAGAGAGGTGGACCAAAATGCAGCGTGGTTAGTTTTGTACATCTTTAATAAAGATGAAAGTACAACACTCTACAAAACAAGAAACGTAAAAAAAACCAAAACAGTCCTATCTGGTGCCACAAACACAAAGACAGGAACAATCACCCACAAACACACAGTGAAACCCAGGCTACCTAAGTATGATTCTCAATCAGAGACAACTAATGACACCTGCCTCTGATTGAGAACCATACTAGGCCGAAACATAGAAATCCCCAAATCATAGAAAATCAAACATAGACTGCCCACCCCAACTCACGCCCTGACCATACTAAATAAATACAAAACAAAGGAAATAAAGGTCAGAACGTGACATTATGTTAGTGCAAGTTATGTCACACTCTTTCAGATGAAAAGCAATAATCAATCAATAAATAATAATGATAAAATAAATATCAATAAATAAATGTCATAACGCATTAAGAATGTAAAAGTAAAGATTGTGTCATCAAATGAGTTCAGAAATACAATCTCTAGTCTTGACAACAAAGTCACCTTTGTCATAGTCAATGTTTTAGAGTGTGAATGAAGTCACCTTTGTCATAGTTTATGTTTTAGAGTGTGAATGAAGTCACCTTTGTCATAGTTGATGTTTTGGAGTGTGAATGAAGTCACCTTTGAACAAATAGGATAATATTTGCTGGCCATCAGTATGGTAAAGATCTAGTATTGAGACACAAACTTCTGCTTCTGTTTCTTCTTCTCTTGTTTCCCTTGTTGTTGTGTCTGAAAGAACACATCGTATTGAAAAACGTGTTGTCTTCTCAGAAATTAAATTCATGAACTGATAAACAATGGCATATTTTCAATTCTTGAAATGGAATTTTGATCCACTTCCTGAAACTACTGAATGAAAAACCCAATTGACCTGACCCTGGTAGATGTAGCATGATAAAACAGTGGACTGGAGCAGGGGTTTTAAACCCTCTCCTTTGGGACCCCCAGCCGTTTCACAATTTATTTATAGGACTGAACTAGCTCACCTGATTCTGTAGTAGTCAAGTCCTTGATGGTTAGTTGACAGATTGAATCTGGTGTGTTAGCTCTTCAATAGTTCAAATACATGGAACGACGGGGGTCCTCGAGGAGAGGTTCTGCTGAATACAGTAGACTAGAGAATGTGGTACTGACCTGTATTCTGTCCAGTCACTCCAGGGGGAGTCACATAGGGCATCCTGGGACCTGACGCACACCACCACCTTGGCCTTTACTGACCACTGGCGGCTCTCTGTGGTGTGGACCTGAGGGAACACAGTGGTTGAAATCATTAAGCACCAAATGGAAGACAATAAGAATAAGAAACACTCTTTTTCACTTTTCGTTGCAAAACGTTTTGCTACAGTGTGCCCTAATGAATATAACCAGGGACCAGAGTGACCACGTCTATCAGTTCAAGAGTATGCGACTGTTAGTACACGGTCTGGATCTCTTGGTGTAATGGCTCTCATGAAGCTTTAGAGACAAGGCCTAGTAGGATGTACAGTATGTAGACAGTAGTCCTCACCTTTGTGCAGGGAGAATCACACGTGCACCCGTTCTTGCGCTCTCTGCCTTTGATCTCTTTGACCTGGAAGGAGAGGGGGAAGTAGGAGATGGGTCTGTTCCAGGAGACAGGATAGCTCCACTCTATAGTACTGCTGTTCACCTTCTTAATGGATACCTTGTCTGGCTTCACTGGAGGGAGGGAGGGAGGGAGGGAGGGAGGGAGGGAGGGAGGGAGGGAGGGAGGGAGGGAGGGGGGGAGGGGGGGAGGGAGGGAGAGATATTACCATAACTTCTACCAGCACTCTGTACTGTAAAACTACCTTTCAGAAGCACCTAAACCAACAATATCTCAGCATATAATCTTTTGATAGGCCTACATATATGTGCCAGATATTTGTATATAGAGGTAGGATTCCTATCTGTGGTGACGACAACGCATTATTAGAGTGTCTCTGCACTACTGCGCTACAAACTCCTTCAGGTTCAGAGCACTTTGTTTCCGCATTGTAAATGTTTGTTATGGGATAGACAGGCTTGCCAGCTCTCCAAGGCATTTTTTTCAGAGACCAGTTACATTGTGAAGTTTGTAAATATAATGTTTTGTATTAGTTTGTAAATATAATGAAGTGCACATCTGGACCATTATCATCAACTTTAAGTAGCCTAAAATCACAACTTGTGCAACTGATTCTGCCAGCCTCTTGCAACATGTCTGCCCTTATGGCTGCAACAAGGACCCTCTCTAGTGCTCACCTATGTCTGATAAGTAGAAGTGCTGTGTGTGTGTGTCTGTGTGTGTGTGTGTCCTCACCAATTTCTGATAAGTAGAAGCGTTGGGAGTATTCCTCCAGCAGGTAGTTAGTCCTCATGTAGATGGTCAGGGTGATCCGGTCAGTCTCCTCAGCATAGGGACAATACTGTCTGTCCACACAGGACAGCCCCAGTCCACTACTGTTCACAGAACACATGATGTCACTCTGGCCAGACGAAGAGGAACATGTCCACTGCTGTCCACTGGCGTCCACAGAACAGCTGATGTTCTCCGCATCAGACAGGCCACTATAGAAAAGCCAAGAAATGGATGACTAAAATTAGACTAACACAGGCTACTGCTGTAGTCCACTCACTAATAGTTCATTTGAAGTCAAGTCAAGATATTATGCAAATGTTATAGCTGTCATGACGTTGGCCTGTTGGGGGAGGTTAATGAGCCCCATAAATACCTTTCTCCTTTTCTCTCTCTCTACTTTTTAGAATTGGCTCATGTAAAGCCTTTGTAACATAGAGAGTCTGGTAACATCAAAACGTGGGAAACAGAACCATATTTCGGTAATCCAACCAGTTGAAAATATGTGTTGGTACTTAAGGAATATGATCTCAGATCAGTTGTTGTCTGAGACAATACCACTAATGCCAGAATGACATAAACTGTATCTTGGAATGTCGACACATTCTAGTTATCAGATTCACATGGAATTGTTGTGCAATTGAATTGTTTAAATATGAAACAATTTGTGAAAAGATTAAATGTAATTTTAGCCTCTTAAATGAGAGAACGGTTTGTCGTAGAGAAACTCAGACATTGGTTGTAAACTATGAAACACGCCCTTCTTTCACCACTATATGAACCGTTGACGAAAATGCAACTTTCTTTTCCAAGGACGAGAGGACGGTGGTCCCCACGTTAAAAGGATAAGATCACCAACAGAACTAAGCGAACCTCAGCATGAGCTCTAGTTGAGCGACAAGAACCTAACGAAATTAGCATCGAATTTCAACGTGAAGATGACGATCAACAAGCCGAAAAGATGAATTTCGACTATACCAGCCAGAATATAGCATGAGCTTAAAACTTGTTATGGCTGCAATCCCACTAACGGGATAAGTGTCATCAACAACTGCTGAATAGCATAGCGCTACATACAATAAATATTACTATAAATATTTATATTCATGAAACGTGCAATATAGGAAAATACAGCTTAGCCTTTTTTTAATCCACCTGTCGTGTCAGATTTTGAAATTAGGCTTTGCAGCGAAAGCAATCAAAGTGTTTGTATAAATTAATCAATTGCATGACAAAACATTAACACTTAGCATCAGGTAGCTTGGTCACGAAAATCAGAAAAGCAATCAAATGAATCGTATACCTTTGATGATCTTCGAATGTTTTCAACTCACAAGACTCCCAGTTACACAACAAATGTTCCTTTTGTTCCATAAAGATTATTTTTATATCCAAAATACCTCTGTTTGTTTGGCACGTTATGTTCAGAAATTCACAGGCGAATCCACAGACGAAAATTCCAAATAGTTTCCATAATGTCCACAGAAACATGTCAAACGTTTTTTATAATCAATCCTCAGGTTGTTTTTAAAATAAAAATCGATAATTTATCAACTGCAAATGTCTTTCACAGTAGGAGAGGGAAAAGCAATACCTATCCAAACTCTGTTGCGCGAGCAAAACTCATGTGACCACTTGACGTGATGTTATTGTTCTGGCTCATTTTTCAAAATAAAAGCCTGAAACTATGTCTGAAGACTGTTGACACCTTGAGGAAGCGATAGGAAAGGGAATCTGGTTCATATCCCTTTAAATCCGGCAAAGGGAGGCTATGGAACATGGAGTTTTCAAAATAGAAGCCACTTCCTGTTTTGATTTTCCTCAGGGTTTCGCCTGCAATATCAGTTCTGTTATACTCACAGACAATATTTTGACAGTTTTGGAAACTTTAGAGTGTGTTCTATCCAATACTACTATTAATATGCTTATATTAGCAACTGAGACTGAGGAGCTGGCCGTTTACAATGGGCACCTTTTCATCCAAGCTACTCAATACTGCCCCTGCAGCCATACAAAGTTCAAGTATGGCAACTTGGTATGAACTTTGAACTCTTATTCACTAAATAATTGATACCTCCTAGCTGTTGCATTGGCCACCGCAGCTGTAAACATGGGCTAGGAGAGGACGGACAGAGTATACATTCTACCACGACAAGAGATCCATGCTGTACAACCCGGCCTTCTATCTACGACCAATCTACCGAAGCGCAGCTTAGAGTAAATATTTATTGCATTTTCTTTTCAAATGGGAGGTTATTTAGAATGCATAAGATACTGTATTTATGATAGCATAGCTGCCTACAGCCCAATAGAGACACAACATATTTTTGTTGGGAATTTTATAGATATATCGTTCGTCCATAGTTTAGGTATCCCCATTGTTCCCGTGGCTGTGCCCTTCCGCGTTCACACTGCCGGAAGCTGGGTTCACGATTTTTGGGGCCATTTAAAGTCCTGAGGAGAGTGAACGAGGTTTGTTATAGGTTACAGCTTCCCCCAGATTACCGTATTAACCCCTGCTTCCATGTGTCTCTCCTCAGGCCGGTGGTGGCTGGTCCACCCCAGGAGTCTGAGGTGCGGGAGGCTTCTCCGCCCCTTCTGGACATCGAGGCGGCCCCGGCGTACTCCGTTCGCTCCATACTTGATTCGAGGCGTTGGGCGAGGGGCCTTCAGTATCGCGTGGAGTGGGAGGGGTACTGTCCAGAGGAAAGGTGCTGGGTTCCGGTCGAGGACGTGTTGGACCCTTCAATGCTGCAGAAATTCCACCGTCTTTGTCCGGATTGCCCTGCGCCTCACCCTCTGGGTCGTCCCCGAGGCCGGTGTTGGCGCACTGCTGGAGCAGCGCGTCAAGGGGGGATACTGTCACGACTTCCGCCGAAGTCGGTCCCTCTCCTTGTTTGGGAAGTGTTCGGCGGTCGACGTCACCGGTCTTCTAGCCATCGTTGATCCACCTTTCCATTTGTTTTGTCTTGTCTTCCCACACACCTGGTTTCAATTCCATCATTACATGTTGTGTATTTAAACCTCTGTTCCCCCCATGTCCTTGTCCGGAATTGTTTATTGTAGTGCTTATGCACGGTATGCTGGTATTATTGGGTTTTGTTTGACCCATTTATTGTATTGTTCTGTTGACGGTGGTTTATGGTTATTAAACAACACCGTTGTGAATCAGTTTTTGCTCTCCTGCGCCTGACTTCTCTGCCACCAGTACGCACCCCTACATGTACATTGATTGGTTGATTAATTTTATGCTACACAAAAAGATAAATAACATACAGTTTTCTAAACTAATCCAATCTGTTTGTGTTTGGATTTATTGCACCCATTACTGAGATGGTTGTTCCAGTTTAGATGATTGAGGTAGTCTCAGTATTCAATCTTCCCTACCCTAGCAGTCATTCTGAATGCAGGTTGCAGGTGATTAACAATTACACTTGTTGGATATCCTAACTCTTTTTGGACTCCAATAAGAATTACACATCACTTTGCAAGCCAGCATAATCTGACTTGCAGGCCTGATGTGGCCTGTAAACGAGGAGATTCCTAACAACACTGTGTTAGGCTATAACTAGGCCGTCAAAGAAAGGCCTTATGATATATGTAATGTAGTAATACAATTTTAAAGGCTAATAAAGCTGGTGGAACCGTTCATAGAGGGTTCTAGGAAGAAACCTTCGAAGATAAAAGAGTTCTCGATAGAACCCTTGATAGACGGTTCTAGGCAGAACCCTTCATGGAGGGATCTAGGTAGAACCATATATAGGGGATTATTTGAGGAACCCTACATAGAGGGTTTTAGGTAGAACCCTCCTCAAAGAGTTCTACCCAGCACCAAAAAGGTTACACTAGGGGGACAAACCGTAGAACCCGGTATGGTTCTACTTAGCACCTTGTTGTTCTAAGAGTGTAGTAAGAATACATTGAAAAGGTTGGTGTTGATAGTACCGTGCCACTCTGACAGACATAATGGTTCCAACACGTTCAGTGGTGAATTTCCAGGAGCAGTGGAATTCTCCTTGGTAGTTCCATGCAGAACATTTCATATAGCCTTAGAATAGAAACAAACAAATGAACAACAGATATACAGAAGATGTTACAATTGGATAATAAATGAAAACTAATATTTGACTTGATTTTGGGTGACAGACAGACAGACATCCTGTATACCTGTTCTGGTGGATCCTTCTAGAATGCGTTTCTGTTCATCCAGGTGTTTGACCAGCACCGTAGTATTCTTCAGGAGGGTTTTATCCAGGCTGTGACATGTAAAGATCCCCCCTCCAGTTCTCTCTTCCAGGTTGACAAGGAAGCTATTCCCCTTCTTCTTCTCCTCTCCACCCATCATCCATACGATCTCCTCATCCTCCTCTCCATCTCTCCGCCACACCCAGTCATTATCTCTCCTCCAACCCTCCTCCTCTCGGTTGAAGGAACCCAGGCAGGTTAGAGGATGCTGAACCAGCGAACCATCTACGTTCACCACAACAACTGGTGACAACACACACTTCAATTAACACCAACATATTCAGTTAGGTCCAACATTATTGCCGCCCTTGATAAAGATTAGCAAAAAATACTATAATATAAATTATAAAAAACGTAACTATTTTAAATGCTCAAATTCTTTTGAAAATTATATTATTGTATTGGTATAAAATAATATAATTTTCAAAAGAATTTGAGCATTTAATATAGTTCAGTTTTTTATAATTCATATTATAATATTTTTAAACAAGATTTTGTTTAACAACTATGCTTTTCTTTCTGAAAAAGAATGGTCCAAATGATTGGCAACCTTGTTTTCAATACTTTTCAATATATCACATGCGAGGATAACGGCACAGGGATGCCAATCATTTTAATCCCTATCTTTAGAGATAAAAATATGACTTGTTAATTAAACAAAATATATTTGGTACAAAATATTCTAAGTTTTCCATTTGTTGAGCATTATTTCTATTAAACATTCTTATTTTTTCAACTTTTTCAAGGGTGCCAATAATTTGGGCTCCGACCTTAGCTCATCAACAGAAACACACCCTCAACTTTGTATAACCTTATGATACTGACATAAACACACCCTCAACTTTATAAAACCTTATGATACTGACATAAACACACCCTCAACTTTATATAACCTTATGATACTGACATAAACACACCCTCAACTTTATATAACCTTATGATACTGACATAAACACACCCTCAACTTTATAAAACCTTATGATACTGACATAAACACACCCTCAACTTTATATAACCTTATGATACTGACATAAACACACCCTCAACTTTATATAACCTTATGATACTGACATAAACACACCCTCAACTTTATATAACCTTATGATACTGAAATAAACACACCCTCAACTTTATATAGCCTTATGATGCTGACATAAACACACCCTCAACTTTATATAACCTTATGATACTGACATAAACACACCCTCAACTTTATACCATCTATACACCGGACTGGCAAAACCAACATATAACTAACTCATCTTTATACAGTGCCTTCAGAAAGTATTCACACTCCTTGACTTTTTACACATTTTGTGTTACAACCTGAATTTAAAATGGATGAAACTGATATATTGTGTCACTGCCCAACACAATACCCCATAATGTCAAAGTGGAATTTCGTTTTCGAAATGTTACCAATTTATTCAAATTGAAAAGCTGAAATATCTTGAGTCAATACGTTTTCAGCCCCTTTGTTATGGCAAACTTAAATATGTTCAGGAGTAAAAATAACAGGTACAGAACAAAACCTGGTTCAGTCTGCTTTCCAACAGACGCTGGGAGACAAATGCACCTCTCAGCTGGACAATAACCTAAAACACAAGGCCAAATCTACACTGGAGTTGCTTACCAAGAAGACATGGCCTAGTTACAGTTTTGACTTGAACCGGATTGAAAATCTATAGCAAGACGTAGCAATGATCAACAACCAAGTTGACAGAGCTTGAAGAACTGTTTTAAGAATGATGTACAAATATTGTACAATCCAGGTGTATAAAGCTCTTAGAGACTTACCCAGAAACACTCACAGCTGTAATTGCTGCCAAAGATGACTCTAACATGTATTGACTGAGGGATATTAATACTTATGCAAATGATATACTTCTGTATTTCATTTGCAATAAATGTTCCAACATTTCTCCAAACATGTTTTCACTTCGTCATTATGGGGTATTGTGTGTAGATGAGTGAGAGAAAAAAAAATATTTGATCCATTTTGAATTCAGGCTGTAACACAATAAAATGTGGACTAAGTCAAGGGGTTTGAATACTTTCTGAAAGCACTGCACTATACCAGACTGGAAACACATTTAAGTCTTAATAATGAACTGACAACATGCCGACAAGTGTACAGGCTGCCATTATTGTTACAAACTGTACTGATCTAACAGATGACAGTAATGTACGTGTTCTGATAAGAGATGATTCCTACCGTTGGGTAGAAGATTCCAGCTGCTCTGAGTGAACTTGGGGCTTTGGCTTTTGGCCTGGTGTAGGATCAGAATGCCGAGTAAAGTAAACCTCATCTACGAGGGAGGAAAGAGAGAGATAATATTGTTTAGTCAAATAAATGTCAAATTTAAAATCTAAGTTTCTATCCATGTTCATTACTTAATCAAAGTGCTCATAACAAATATAAAATAGGATGTACAAAATGAATAATTGATCTGCATAATACATTTATAGACCAACTAGTTACTTTAAAAGTAAATTGTTCCTACCTTTAGACAACAATCAAACATCTTCTGATCACCGCTTATCCTCTGAATAACACTGACGTCCAAACAGTGGCTTTTTAATGTGTCAGATGACATTTATCATCCAATAGAATTCCCCCGTTGAGAAAAGTACCAGAAGGGCAGAACGAGGAACTCAATCACGTTCTAACCTTTCTAAACAAGGCATGATAATAGAAGACTGTTCAGGCATGTTCTTTCTCTCTTTCTCACTTTCATATGCTGTATACATATCCCCTAGACATTCTGCCTTGCAATTCTTTCAAAGGTTTAATAGTTGCCTACATAATTGCTTCATATCTGTAACTTGCCCTCCTAAGAACAATATCTAATTGCTGACAAAAAAAGCAACGTTTGGTGAAGAAAATTGAATGTGGATTGTATGATATGCAAATAAAGTATAAAGGGAAATGAATGGCTACAATTTAACACACTTTTTTTTGCTATTTCATGAAATGTTTTTAGAAAAGGGGCATTTTCTAACAACCGGCTAAATGGCCCAATCTGAGGAGATTTCATGTAAAGTCCCTCTTTTCCCTCACCTGCACATACTTCTCTTTGTTCTTCCTTTTCCATACAATCCATTACGTACAATTGTTCTTCCTTTTCCATACAATCCATTACGTACAAATGCTCTTCCTTTTCCATACAATCCATTACGTACAATTGTTCTTCCTTTCCCATACAATCCATTACGTACAAATGCTCTTCCTTTCCCATACAATCCATTACGTACAATTGTTCTTCCTTTTCCATACAATCCATTACGTACAAATGTTCTTCCTTTTCCATACAATCCATTACGTACAAATGTTCTTCCTTTTCCATACAATCCATTACGTACAAATGTTCTTCCTTTTCCATACAATCCATTACGTACAAATGTTCTTCCTTTCCCATACAATCCATTACGTACAAATGTTCTTCCTTTCCCATACAATCCATTACGTACAAATGTTCTTCCTTTCCCATACAATCCATTACGTACAAATGTTCTTCCTTTTCCATACAATCCATTACGTACAAATGTTCTTCCTTTCCCATACAATCCATTACGTACAAATGTTCTTCCTTTCCCATACAATCCATTACGTACAAATGCTCTTCCTTTTCCATACAATCCATTACGTACAAATGCTCTTCCTTTTCCATACAATCCATTACGTACAAATGCTCTTCCTTTTCCATACAATCCATTACGTACAAATGCTCTTCCTTTCCCATACAATCCATTACGTACAAATGTTCTTCCTTTTCCATACAATCCATTACGTACAAATGTTCTTCCTTTTCCATACAATCCATTACGTACAATTGCACTAAATATTATTTGAATGCAAGATTTTAATTCCCAGCAGTCTTTAAAATGACATTCAGGAGCAAAATGTTTTCAATAGTTGTTTTTAATTCATTTTTATTTTCATTGGAATATAGTATTGGAATATAACTAATAACAATGGAATATAACATTTCATAACAACTCATTCACTGTAACATTGAAGTAGCAACTCTTATGCTCTGCTAAAGCTATCCCCAGTAACGTTACAACTCATTCACTGTAACATTGAAGTA
>NC_092160.1:29812218-29814718 GCF_045791955.1 Oncorhynchus clarkii lewisi | reverse complement strand
GTGTGTGTGTGTGTGTGTGTGTGTGTGTGAACGTGGCTCCAGATCTTATGATAGACAGGTGCTGTCACACAATCCAAAGATGGTGGATAAATTAAGATATCCCATAAAGGCCGTTTACCACTGAAGAAAAATGTCACAGTTCCTGTCCACTTAAGGGGTGGTTCTCCCATAGGCACCAATGAGATAGCAGCTGGGTCTGGTCTACTTAGTTCGTTGACTATATATGGTCCAGATAAAAGTAACCAATGAAATGTCTCGCTTTTTCTTTCATTTCTAACAGAAGCGTCCCTAAGACTGCTGTCAGCCAGGAGATGGAGCACCTGCAATGTTTATATTTCACCACTAGATGGTGGCAGTAGTTTAGGGACGTTTGAGTAAATAATCTGCTTCTTTCAACTTTACAGTCTCTGAGTATGTGATGGTACCAAACTTTATTTGGGTATGAGACATTTCAGTGTCCTTATTTAGACCTGGCTTGATGTATGCTTCTTAGTAAACATGTTCAAATAAGGCTTGTGTTGTTCCTTTGTCTTGTGAGGTATGGACATGACGTTATGTGGTGTGTGGTCATGTGGTCCTTCTGAGAGGTTGAAGCTCATGGTCATTAAATTAGTTCTGTACATCAGTGGCCATATTGTGAAGCAGGGTTCTGTATTCCAAATGCGGTTGGGTACATTTACATTTTAAATTTGAGTAATTTACTAGACGCTCTTATCCAGAGAGACTTACAGTTAGTGCATTCAGCTAGGTTGGACAACGGGCGTGAGGAGGGGTCAGTGTGCGTGAGGAGGGGGTGTGATGAGGGGGTGTGAGGGGTGGGGGTGTGAGGAGGGTTGTGAGGGGTGGGGGTGTGAGGGGGGGTATGAGGGGTGGGGGTGTGAGGAGGGGGTGTGAGGAGGGGGTGTGAGGGGTGGGGGTGTGAGGAGGGGGTGTGAGGGGTGGGGGTGTGAGGAGGGGATGTGAGGAGGGGGTGTGAGGAGGGGGGGTGCTGGGGGATTATTTAAGATACTCTTTGAAGAGGTATGGTTTCAGGTGTTTTCAGAAGATAGTCAGGGACTCTTCTGTTCTATCTTCAGGGGGAAGCAAGTTCCACCATTGGGGTGCCATGACAGAGAAGATCTTGGACTGGGCTGAGCGGGAGCTGCTCTCCCATAGGGGTGGGAGGGCCAAGATACCAGAGTTGGCAGAATGGATTGCTCTGGTTGGGGTGTAGCGTTTGAGCATAGCCTGAAGGTAGGGAGGGGTAGTTCCTCTTGCTGTTCCGTAGTAACATGGTCTTGTAGTGGATGTGAGCTTCAATTGGAAGCCAGTGGAGTGTGCAGAGGAACTGGGTGACATGGGAGAATTCTGGATTCTGGATAAGTTGCAAGGGTTTCATGGCACAATAGGAGAGCCCAGCCAACAGAGAGTTGCGGTAGTCCAGATGGGAGATGACAAGTGCCTGGATTAGGACAGGGTCGTACTCTATGGATGTTGTATATTGTAGAGCATGAACCTGGAGGAGCGAGTCACTGCTCTAATGTTTGCAAAGAACAGGGTGTTGTCCAGGGTCACACCAAGGTTCTTTGCACTCTGGGAGGGGGACACCACGGAGTTGTCAACTGTGACGGGTAGGTCTTGTAGTGGGTAGGCCTTCCCCAGGAGGAAGAGCAGCTCTGTCTTGTTGAGCTTAAAGTGGTGGGCTGACATCCAAGCTGAGATATCTGCCAGGCACGCAAAGATGCATGTCACCACCTGGGTGTCAGAAGGGGGTGGAGGAGAAAAGTAGTTGAGTGTCATCCGCATAGCAATGATAGGGGAGACCATGTGATGAGATAATGGGCCGAGTGACTTGATGTATTGAGAGAAGAGGCGAGGGCCTCGAACAGAGCCTTGGGGGACACCAGTAGTGTGAGTACGTGGTGCAGACACATATCCTATCCACGTCACCTGGTAGGATGCAATCCAAGAGAGTGCAGAGCCTGAAACACCCAGCCCTGAGAGGGTGGAGAGGAGGGTGTTATGGTTAATGGATTCAAAGGCAGCGGATAGATCTAGGAGAATGAGAACAGAGGAGAGAGAGTCAGCTTTGGCAATGTGGAGAGCCTCCGTGACACAGAGATCAGTCTCGGTTGAGTGACCCATTTGAAGACTGACTGGTTAGGATCAAGAATATCATTCTAAGAGAGATAGAGAGAGAGTTGGTCAGAGACAGCACAAAATAAAAGAAGGAAGGGGCATTAGGCTGAGTGAATTAGGAGTGGATGTCATCAACCTTCTTTTCAAAGTGGTTGACAAAGTACCCTGCAGAGAGGGAGGAGGAAGGGAGAGGAGGAGAGGGGAGAGGGTAAAGGATTTAGTAGGGAGGAGAAGGTGGAAAAGAGTTTCCTATGATTAGAGGCAGAAGCTTGACATCTAGAGGGATAGAAAGTGGCTTTAGCAGCAGATACAGAGGAAGAGAATTTAGAGAAAAGGGGATGAAAGGATGATAGGTCCTCCGGATGTTTAGTTTTCCTCTATT
>NC_092160.1:29764718-29807218 GCF_045791955.1 Oncorhynchus clarkii lewisi | reverse complement strand
GGTCTGCACAGCTGTGTGTGTGTGTGTGTTTCATGGGGTCTGCACAGCTGTGTGTTTCATGGGGTCTGCACAGCTGTGTGTGTGTGTGTTTCATGGGGTCTGCACAGCTGTGTGTGTGTGTGTTTCATGGGGTCTGCACAGCTGTGTGTTTCATGGGGTCTGCACAGCTGTGTGTGTGTGTGTTTCATGGGGTCTGCATAGCTGTGTGTGTGTGTGTTTCATGGGGTCTGCACAGCTTTGTGTGTGTGTGTGTGTTTCATGGGGTCTGCACAGCTGTGTGTGTGTGTGTGTTTCATGGGGTCTGCACAGCTGTGTGTGTGTGTGTTTCATGGGGTCTGCACAGCTGTGTGTGTGTGTGTTTCATGGGGTCTGCACAGCTGTGTGTGTGTGTGTGTGTTTCATGGGGTCTGCACAGCTGTGTGTGTGTGTGTTTCATGGGGTCTGCACAGCTGTGTGCATGTGTGTTTCATGGGGTCTGCACAGCTGTGTGTGTGTGTGTGTGTTTCATGGGGTCTGCACAGCTGTGTATGTTTCATGGGGTCTGCACAGCTGTGTGTGTTTCATGGGGTCTGCACAGCTGTGTGTGTGTGTGTGTTTCATGCGGTCTGCACAGCTGTGTGTGTTTCATTGGGTCTGCACAGCTGTGCGTGTTTCATGGGTTCTGCACAGCTGTGTGTGTTTCATGGGGTCTGCACAGCTGTTTGTGTGTTTCATGGGGTCTGCACAGCTGTGTGTGTGTGTTTCATGGGGTCTGCACAGCTGTGTGTGTGTGTGTGTGTTTCATGGGGTCTGCACAGCTGTGTGTGTTTCATGGGGTCTGCACAGCTGTGCGTGTTTCATGGGTTCTGCACAGCTGTGTGTGTTTCATGGGGTCTGCACAGCTGTGTGTGTTTCATGGGGTCTGCACAGCTGTGTGTGTGTTTCATGGGGTCTGCACAGCTGTGTGCATGTGTGTTTCATGGGGTCTGCACAGCTGTGTGTGTTTCATGGGTTCTGCACAGCTGTGTGTGTTTCATGGGGTCTGCACAACTGTGTGTGTTTCATGGGGTCTGCACAGCTGTTTGTGTGTTTCATGGGGTCTGCACAGCTGTGTGTGTGTGTTTCATGGGGTCTGCACAGCTGTGTGTGTGTGTGTGTGTGTGTGTTTCATGGGGTCTGCACAGCTGTGTGTGTGTGTGTGTTTCATGGGGTCTGCACAGCTGTGTGCATGTGTGTTTCATGGGGTCTGCACAGCTGTGTGTGTGTGTGTGTGTGTGTGTGTTTCATGGGGTCTGCACAGCTGTGTGTGTTTCATGGGGTCTGCACAGCTGTGTGTGTTTCATGGGGTCTGCACAGCTGTGTGTGTTTCATGGGGTCTGCACAGCTGTGTGTGTTTCATGGGGTCTGCACAGCTGTGTGTGTGTTTCATGGGGTCTGCACAGCTGTGTGTGTGTGTTTCATGGGGTCTGCACTGTGTGTTTTATGAATCACCCTCCCTGCCTCTCTGTCTTCAGAACAGACATCTTCTCCCCTTTTTAGATGATTTATTTTATTTAACCCTTATTTTACCAGGTAAGTTGACTGAGAACACCTTCTCGTTTACAGCAACGACCTGGGGAATATTTACAGGGGAGAGGAGTGGGATGATTAGGTGACCGTGATGGTATGAGGGCCAGACTGGGAATTTAACCAGGACAACACTGTACATTCTAAACGGACAATGTCACTGTGAATTCTAAACAGACAATGTCACTGTGAATTCTAAACAGACAATGTCACTGTGAATTCTAAACAGACAATGTCACTGTGAATTCTAAACAGACAATGTCACTGTGAATTCTAAACAGACAATGTCACTGTGAATTCTAAACAGACAATGTCACTGTGAATTCTAAACAGACAATGTCACTGTGAATTCTAAACAGACAATGTCACTGTGAATTCTAAACAGACAATGTCAATGTGAATTCTAAACAGACAATGTCACTGTGAATTCTAAACAGACAATGTCACTGTGAATTCTAAACAGACAATGTCACTGTGAATTCTAAACAGACAATGTCAATGTGAATTCTAAACAGACAATGTCACTGTGAATTCTAAACAGACAATGTCACTGTGAATTCTAAACAGACAATGTCACTGTGAATTCTAAACAGGTAATGTCACTGTAAATTCTAAGCAGGAATTTCACTGAAAATTAGAATCATTCTGCAACCAAACTTCCTCTGGGGTTAAGACGACACTACACATCCTCTCTCAGGGGTGATTCAGGAGTCATTTTATCCCTAACTGGGGACAGCCTCACCTTTTGTACCTGGCACATACAGATACTCTCTCTCTCACCGCTGCTCTCTCTCTCATACACACGTGCACACACACATCATCTAGCCCACATATTAGGTGGTTTGAGTCGACCCAATCAGACGTGTTGATTGATGTGTGGACAGTAGAGGATTCCAAAACCATCGAGTCTCTCCCTCCACTCTCAGTGTTTGTGTGTGTTTGTGTGTCTAAACCAACCTCTGGACAGTCAACTAATCTGGATGAATGAATATTGAAAAGGGTCATGAAGGATGAATGAATATTGAAAAGGGTCATGAAGGATGAATGAATATTGAAAAGGGTCATGAAGGATGAATGAATATTGAAAAGGGTCATGAAGGATGAATGAATATTGAAAAGGGTCATGAAGGATGAATGAATATTGAAAAGGGTCATGAAGGATGAATGAATATTGAAAAGGGTCATGAAGGATGAATGAATATTGAAAAGGGTCATGAAGGATGAATTAATATTGCATTTTTTATGCCTTGCCAATGCATTGATTTTCAAATGATTATTAATCAAATCAAATGTATTTACATCAGCTGATATCTCAAAGTGCTGTACAGAAACCCAGCCTATTACATTGTATTATGTGTGAGAATAATGTGCATATTGCCTGATTTAAGAGATTGGGTGCATGCATGGGGATGTTTCTGTAGCCCATGCAGCTGACGCAGGCACATAATTAAACCATGAATTAGTAGTAGCATTAATCTCACCATCGAGGTTTTTATAATGAGAAAGTGACCAAAAACCAGGTTCCTTTTTTAATGGAAGGATTTGAATGGAAAGCCAAGTTGAAGCCAACATTAGATGTTGTCTTCCCATAATAACCACACGTGGTTTTACCACAACAGAGTAGTGCAACACGCTCCTATTGAAGCGATGGGAAACAAACAAGTGGCTGCTAGGGATATTAGAGCCCGTGTGGATCCTGGCGCAACTGTCTTCGCCAGCGTAATGAACCAGATACCAGAATATTCTGGATATTTCTCATGAACACCTTTTTTTTCTCCAGCACTTGGGCTGTTGTTGCATTGCATGTGCTTTCATAATAGTTGTTCCTCATCTGTTATTCAGGAAATTCCTTCCTGGATCAGATGATGATGTCTGAAAATATCACTGCCTAACTTATCAGCTAGACACCAAATGCGTATCCAACAAATATTATGAAGAATCACGTTAACCAGGCTTTTTACTGGGTCAAGTTCAATGTCAAATCAAATTCAATTCAAATTTATTTATAAAGCCCTTCTTACATCAGCTGATATCTCAAAGTGCTGTACAGAAATGAAATGTCTAATTTAAGTTATTAATACCTAATACATGATATAAAAACAACTATAACGACAGAAAATGTATTTGCTATTACACACACACACACACACACACACACACACACACACACACACACACACACACACACACACACACACACACACACACACACACACACACACACACACTACATCTACATCTACTTATATTTAACACCTCCAGGTGGATAGGTACAGTAGATGACAGTGCATTATCTTCTCCATCCACATTTCACAAACAGTGCGTCAGAGACATCAAAACTTTAAAATCAAGCTTTATTTATACAGCACATTTCAGATGTGGAATGCAACGCAATGTGCATCACAGAAAATAATGAATACAAACAATGGAAATAGAAGCTGAAATATTTACTACACAATAGGGAATAGGGAATTATCAATGGAAATAGTTGGTTTTCAGTTCAACATCTGTTAGGACTGTCAGTCCTGAACTTATGGTGTGGCAATTTCCCATTGGTCCAACCTGAAATAGGATACAGTATTATTGCAAGGAATTCTAATTGGCCAGCACAGGTTAGGGCTGGGTTATAAACTACATCCTGTCCCTTTGTTCTGTGGAGAGAATCACTGGAGAGAATCACTGGAGAGAATCACTGGAGAGAATCACTGGAGAGAATCATTGGAGAGAATCACAGGAGAGAATCACTGGAGAGAATCACTGGAGAGAATCACAGGAGAGAATCACTGGAGAGAATCACTGGAGAGAATCACTGGAGAGAATCACTGGAGAGAATCACAGGAGAAAGTCATTGGAGAGAATCGCAGGAGAGAATCACTGGAGAGAATCATTGGAGAGAATCACAGGAGAGAGTCATTGGAGAGAATCGCAAGGAGAGAATCATTGGAGGGCATCGCTGAGGGCAGGGGAGAATGACCATTTACTTCCAAGCATGATTTGTCCTATTTGAATAAACCTATTTTCCTCCCCCTGATTTGCTTTGGGGTCTGTGTGATTGAAGAATAACATCTACTGCTAAGAAATGCAGCAATTAAATCTCAGAGTACAAAGACATAGAGCTGTTTGGCATCTGTGTTGGCGCTAAGATAATTTACCACTTTAACTAAGGCTGTCTCTGTGCTCCGGTGGGCATGAAAACCAGTTTAGCTGTTTGAAAATCAATTTCTCCAGAATTTTGCTTAAGAATGGAAGGTTGGAGATTGGACGATAATTGTTAAGAGCAGAATAATCTAAATGACTTTTCTTCAGAACAAGAAAAGTTATTTTTGTTGTTTTTAACTGACTTGCCTAGTTAAATAAAGGTCAAATAAAAAATACATTAAAAAAGTTTTTTTTAGTGCAATGGGGAAAGGGCCTGTGAACAGGAAGTGATTAACAATAGCTTACACATCTTCAGATACGCAAATAAAACCTGTTTTGAAGAAAGTGTTGGGGAAAGGATCGAGAAGGCAGGTAAAAGGCTTAAGTTGGGATATTTCTTTCTTGAGCATGGCTGTGTCCAGGGAAAACATATTCACAGTGCTTTTGCGTGGTAGCCTAGGGAACATACTATCACAATTCTCTTCTGGTCTTGCTTGACTGATACCCATCCTAATGTTGGCTATCTTATTTCAGAAATATGCCGCAAACTCATCACATTTAGATGTGGAAGAAAGTTCACATAGGTTTGCAGGAGTAGGATTAATCGGGCCATCAATGGTTGAGAAAAGTACTCTCTAATTATTCTGATTAATAGTGAAAATGAAAGTTCTGATTAAAGTTAGAAAATTGAGCCCGTCAGGCATTTCTAATTGCCTTGTTATATATGCCAAGCTGCTCTCTCAAAATATCATAATGGACCTGCAACTATGACTTTCTCAATTTCCGCTCTGCCTTTCTGCAATTTCTCTTTAATTGATTAGTTTCCTCACTCATCCAAGGTTCCTCTCGGTTTGGTTGTGACCTTTTTCAATCTAACTGGAGCTACTGTATGACATCAATGGTTGCCCTTTATTTGCTATTAAAGTTATCCACTAAATCATCACAAGAGGAAGGCAGAATAGGTGATGGAGTATTGTTCATACACGCAATACAATCTGTAGCAACTTCAGAGGTAAGATAGTGTTTTTTAATAATGCGTTCAGTATTAACCTGTGCTATGGGCAACAAGGTAGTAGAAAATACACATTGGTGATCAGATAAAGCAGTAGAGGATATACCAATAGAAAGCCCCTTTGTAATAACCAGGTCCAGAGTATGTCCACGGTTATGGGTGGGCCTAGTAACATATTGAATTAAGTCCATGGAGCTCAAAATATTAATACATTCACTGGCCTTGGTGTCAGTCTCTTTGTCAACATGAGTATGAAAATCGCCCAACACAATACTTTTATCATAGTTCTCAAGGACAATAGACAATAGTTTATGTCATTTAGTAAAGAAAGTGGCACAGTGCTTTGGTGGCCTATACAGGGTTTATTTATTTATTTTTATTTTACCTTTATTTAACCAGGTAGGCAAGTTGAGAACAAGTTCTCATTTACAATTGCGACCTGGCCAAGATAAAGCAAAGCAGTTCGACAGATACAACAACACAGAGTTACACATGGAGTAAAACAAACATACAGTCAATAATAAAGTATAAACAAGTCTATATACAATGTGAGCAAATGAGGTGAGAAGGGAGGTAAAGGCAAAAAAGGCCTTGGTGGCAAGGTAAATACAATATAGCAAGTAAAACACTGGAATGGTAGTTTTGCAATGGAAGAATGTGCAAAGTAGAAATAAAAATAATGGGGTGCAAAGGAGCAAAATAAATAAATAAATTAAATACAGTTGGGAAAGAGGTAGTTGATAGGGCTAAATTATAGGTGGGCTATGTACAGGTGCAGTAATCTGTGAGCTGCTCTGACAGTTGGTGCTTAAAGCTAGTGAGGGAGATAAGTGTTTCCAGTTTCAGAGATTTTTGTAGTTCGTTCCAGTCATTGGCAGCAGAGAACTGGAAAGAGAGGCGGCCAAAGAAAGAATTGGTTTTGGGGGTGACTAGAGAGATATACCTGCTGGAGCGTGTGCTACAGGTGGGAGATGCTATGGTGACCAGCGAGCTGAGATAAGGGGGGACTTTACCTAGCAGGGTCTTGTAGATGACATGGAGCTAGTGGGTTTGGCGACGAGTATGAAGCGAGGGCCAGCCAACGAGAGCGTACAGGTCGCAATGGTGGGTAGTATATGGGGCTTTGGTGACAAAACGGATTGCACTGTGATAGACTGCATCCAATTTGTTGAGTAGGGTATTGGAGGCTATTTTGTAAATGACATCGCCAAAGTCGAGGATTGGTAGGATGGTCAGTTTTACAAGGGTATGTTTGGCAGCATGAGTAAAGGATGCTTTGTTGCGAAATAGGAAGCCAATTCTAGATTTAACTTTGGATTGGAGATGTTTGATATGGGTCTGGAAGGAGAGTTTACAGTCTAACCAGACACCTAAGTATTTGTAGTTGTCCACGTATTCTAAGTCAGAGCCGTCCAGAGTAGTGATGTTGGACAGGCGGGTAGGTGCAGGTAGCGATCGGTTGAAGAGCATGCATTTAGTTTTACTTGTATTTAAGAGCAATTGGAGGCCACGGAAGGAGAGTTGTATGGCATTGAAGCTTGCCTGGAGGGTTGTTAACACAGTGTCCAAAGAAGGGCCAGAAGTATACAGAATGGTGTCGTCTGCGTAGAGGTGGATCAGAGACTCACCAGCAGCAAGAGCGACCTCATTGATGTATACAGAGAAGAGAGTCGGTCCAAGAATTGAACCCTGTGGCACCCCCATAGAGACTGCCAGAGGTCCGGACAACAGACCCTCCGATTTGACACACTGAACTCTATCAGAGAAGTAGTTGGTGAACCAGGCGAGGCAATCATTTGAGAAACCAAGGCTGTTGAGTCTGCCGATGAGGATGTGGTGATTGACAGAGTCGAAAGCCTTGGCCAGATCAATGAATACGGCTGCACAGTAATGTTTCTTATCGATGGCGGTTAAGATATCGTTTAGGACCTTGAGCCTGGCTGAGGTGCACCCATGACCAGCTCTGAAACCAGATTGCATAGCAGAGAAGGTATGGTGAGATTCAAAATGGTCGGTAATCTGTTTGTTGACTTGGCTTTCGAAGACCTTAGAAAGGCATGGTAGGATAGATATAGGTCTGTAGCAGTTTGGGTCAAGAGTGTCCCCCCCTTTGAAGAGGGGGATGACCGCAGCTGCTTTCCAATCTATGGGAATCTCAGACGACACGAAAGAGAGGTTGAACAGGCTAGTAATAGGGGTGGCAACAATTTCGGCAGATAATTTTAGAAAGAAAGGGTCCAGGTTGTCTAGCCCGGCTGATTTGTAGGGGTCCAGATTTTGCAGCTCTTTCAGAACATCAGCTGAATGGATTTGGGAGAAGGAGAAATGGGGAAGGCTTGGGCGAGTTGCTGTTGGGGGTGCAGTGCTGTTGACAGGGGTAGGAGTAGCCAGGTGGAAAGCATGGCCAGCAGTAGAAAAATGCTTATTGAAATGTTCAATTATGGTGGATTTATCAGTGGTGACAGTGTTTCCTATCTTCAGTGCAGTGGGCAGCTGGGAGGAGGTGTTCTTATTCTCCATGGACTTTACAGTGTCCCAGAACTTTTTTGAGTTAGTGTTGCAAGAAGCAAATTTCTGCTTGAAAAAGCTAGCCTTGGCTTTTCTAACTGCCTGTGTATAATGGTTTCTAGCTTCCCTGAACAGCTGCATATCACGGGGGCTGTTCGATGCTAATGCAGAACGCCATAGGATGTTTTTGTGTTGGTTAAGGGCAGTCAGGTCTGGGGAGAACCAAGGGCTATATCTGTTCCTGGTTCTAAATTTCTTGAATGGGGCATGTTTATTTAAGATGGTTAGGAAGGCATTTTTAAAAAATATCCAGGCATCCTCTACTGACGGGATGAGGTCAATATCCTTCCAGGATACCCCGGCCAGGTCGATTAGAAAGGCCTGCTCGCTGAAGTGTTTCAGGGAGCGTTTTACAGTGATGAGAGGAGGTCGTTTGACCGCTGACCCATTACGGATGCAGGCAATGAGGCAGTGATCGCTGAGATCTTGGTTGAAGACAGCAGAGGTGTATTTAGAGGGGAAGTTGGTTAGGATGATATCTATGAGGGTGCCCGTGTTTAAGGCTTTGGGGAGGTACCTGGTAGGTCCATTGATAATTTGTGTGAGATTGAGGGCATCAAGTTTAGATTGTAGGATGGCTGGGGTGTTAAGCATGTTCCAGTTTAGGTCGCCTAGCAGCACGAGCTCTGAAGATAAATGGGGGGCAATCAGTTCACATATGGTGTCCAGAGCACAGCTGGGGGCAGAGGGTGGTCTATAGCATGCGGCAACGGTGAGAGACTTGTTTTTAGAGAGGTGGATTTTTAAAAGTAGAAGTTCAAATTGTTTGGGTACAGACCTGGATAGTAGGACAGAACTTTGCAGGCTATCTTTGCAGTAGATTGCAACACCGCCCCCTTTGGCAGTTCTATCTTGTCTGAAAATGTTGTAGTTTGGAATTAAAATGTCTGAATTTTTGGTGGTCTTCCTGAGCCAGGATTCAGACACAGCTAGAACATCCGGGTTGGCAGAGTGTGCTAAAGCAGTGAATAGAACAAACTTAGGGAGGAGGCTTCTAATGTTAACATGCATGAAACCAAGGCTATTACGGTTACAGAAGTCGTCAAAAGAGAGCGCCTGGGGAATAGGAGTGGAGCTAGGCACTGCAGGGCCTGGATTCACCTCTACATCGCCAGAGGAACATAGGAGGAGTAGAATAAGGGTGCGGCTAAAAGCAATAAGAATTGGTCGTCTAGAACGTCTGGAACAGAGAGTAAAAGGAGGTTTCTGGGGGCGATAAAATAGCATCAAGGTATAATGTACAGACAAAGGTAAGGTAGGATGTGAATACAGTGGAGGTAAACCTAGGTATTGAGTGATGAAGAGAGAGATATTGTCTCTAGAAACATCATTGAAACCAGGAGATGTCATTGCATGTGTGGGTGGTGGAACTAATAGGTTGGATAAGGTATAGTGAGCAGGACTAGAGGCTCTACAGTGAAATAAGCCAACAAACACTAACCAGAACAGCAATGGACAAGACATATTGACATTAAGGAGAGGCATGCTTAGTCGAGTGATCAAAAGGGTCCAGTGAGTGGAGAGGTTGGTTGAGGGTCACGGCGATTTAGACAGCTAGCCAGGCCAACCGGTAGCAAGCTAGCATAGGATGGAGTCTGTTGTTAGCCACATCTTGCGTTCGGTCAGTAGATTAGTGGGGTTCCGTGAGGTAGAGGGGATTAATCCAAATCACACAACAACAACAAAAATAAGAACAATAGATATAGTTATAGAGGCCCGAGAAGAAAACATAATAATAATAAAAATAAATAAATTGTCCGATTGTCTATTCAGATAGCAGCCGGTAAGACAGCTAACGGTTAGCGGGCCGCAGATGGGCGTTCAGGTAACGTCGCGACAGAGGAGCCAGCCGGATCTCATTCAGGTAGATAACGTCGGCAGTCCAGTTGTGAAGGCCCGGTGGGGCTCCGCGTAGGCAGTGAAACGGGTCCAGATAGGTGACTGCAGCCCAGGAGTGAATGATGGAACTCAGGAGTGATTGACGGAGCTGGCTAGCACCGGAACAATCGATGTTTGCTCCGGAATCGACGAAAGCCGACTGTCACACGGATAGCAGCTAGCTAGCTGTGAGATCCGGGTATGAATGTCCAGAGAGCAGTTGAAATCCAGGGACATGGAGAGAAAAATTGGTCCGGTATGTTCCGTTCCGAGCCGCGCTGCGCCGTACAAAACTGGCGATGGATTTTCGAGCTAAAGGATAGCTGATGACCACAAACCGTGGTTAGCTGAATACTAACGATTTGCCAGTAAAGAAGCTAACTAGCTTCTGATTAGCTTCTGGATTAGCTTCTGGGCTAGCTCCTGGCTAGCTTCTGGCTAGTTTCTGGCTAGCTTCTTGGAGTTTCTGGCTAGCTTCTTGGAGGATTACAGATCTGAGGTAAATAATACTTTTTTATAAATATAAATTGGTGAGGCTGGTTGCAGGAGAGTGTTTAGAAGATGAGTTGATGGAAAATAAAAATAAAATGTATGTGAAAAAAGTTGTAAATATATATATATACAGGACACGACAAGACGAGGACAAAAGACGTCTGAACTGCTATGCGATCTCTTGGAGAATTGGGGTTATGGGTTAAAAAGGGTTATGGCCAGTACTGGTGGCGGACATTTAAACAGTATAGCATGATGCTCAAAAGACCCAAAGTCACCAAAACAAAATGTCCTTACAGCTGAGAACATTAGTAAAAATAGACACAGTCCACCTCTTTTCCCTTTTCTGATAGAGAATGAAAAGCTGTAGTCCGGGGGTAGGCTTCAATAAGAGTTGCACTAGAGTCTGATGACAGCTATGTTTCAGTGAGAAGCAAGCAATTAACTTTGCGCTCAGTAATGAGGTCATTCATGAGAAAGGTTTTGTATAAACACACTAGAAGGTGCAGTTAAAGGAATATAAATCAGGTTACGTACAACAACAATAGTGCCATTTTTACAGGACTTTATATGCTTTCCAAGTCTTCTGCTTATTCTGACAGGGAGAACTGGAGCACTGCCAGACCCTGTCCGTTAGTCTTGTATTTATTATTTTATTTAACCTTTATTTAACCAAGAAGGGCTCATTGAGATTAAAATCTCTTTTTTCAAGAGCGCCCTGGCCAAGATAGGCAGCACCAAGTCATTACAAAAAAATTACAGACAGACAAGATGAAAAACTACAAGTAATCTAGTAAAAACCATTGAATTCACAAGAGTATAAAACTAAAAACATTGACAGGTCAGTGAATCAGCCTCCAAATCCTTCATCAGTGATTTAAAAACACCAATCGGGACAAGTTCTTCCAGTTTAAAAGTATTTTGCAAGGTGTTCCAAGCCGATGGTGCAGAGGACATAAAAGCCCTTTTACCAAATTCAGTTTGGACACTTGGAACAGTTAGCAGGATAAAGTCCAGCGAATGAAGAGAGTACCCACCCACTGAACAATAAAAATGCACAAATAAAAAGGTAACAAATAAAAATGTACACCCAAAAATGACTTTGTAAATAGAAGTATACCAGTGACTGAGCCTACGAGTGACTAGAGAAGGCCAGCCAGCCCTGGTATACAAAGTGCAGTGGTGCGTAAAGGTTTTGCAGTTTAAAATAAATCTCAAAGTGCCATGGTAAAGGGTGTCCATTGATCTCAAACACTGAGCGGAAGCATTCATATATAAAATATCCCCATAGTCTAGTAAAGGCATAAATGTAGCTGATACTAGCCTCCTTCTGGCTTCAAAAGAAAAACAGGCCTTATTCCTAAAATAAAATCCCAATTTCAGCTTCATTTTTTTTGTAAGTTGTTGAATATGCAATTTAAAAGAGAGGCTGTCATCAATTAAAATTCCAAGATATGTATATGAGGTTACAACCTCAATTTCCTTGCCCTGACAGGTAGTAATAGGTGAACAGTTCAGAGATCTATTTCTTGCTTTAGAAAACACCATTAGTTTAGTTTTGTCAGTGTTGAGGATAAGCTTCAATTGACACAAGGTATGTTGAACAGTACAAAAAGCTATTTGCATGTTCTGGAAAGCTTTTGTAAGAGACGAGGCACAACAGTATATAACAGTATCATCAGCATAAAAATGAAGTTGTGCATTTTGGACATTTTTGTCTAAATCATTTATATAAATAGTAGACAGTTTGATGTTAAACAGTTTGATGTTGCTGGGACTGAAGCACTACCAGACCCTGTCTGTCAGTTTAAAACAGTTTGATGTTGCTGGGACTGGAGCACTACCAGACCCTGTCTGTCAGTCTAAAACAGTTTGATGTTGCTGGGACTGAAGCACTACCAGAACCTGTCTGTCAGTCTCTACAACAGTTTGATGTTGCTGGGACTGAAGCACTACCAGACCCTGTCTGTCAGTCTAAAACAGTTTGATGTTGCTGGGACTGGAGCACTACCAGAACCTGTCTGTCAGTCTAAAACAGTTTGATGTTGCTGGGACTGGAGCACTACCAGACCCTGTCTGTCAGTCTCTACAACAGTTTGATGTTGCTGGGACTGAAGCACTACCAGAACCTGTCTGTCAGTCTAAAACAGTTTGATGTTGCTGGGACTGGAGCACTACCAGACCCTGTCTGTCAGTCTCTACAACAGTTTGATGTTGCTGGGACTGAAGCACTACCAGACCCTGTCTGTCAGTCTAAAACAGTTTGATGTTGCTGGGACTGGAGCACTACCAGACGCTGTCTGTCAGTCTAAAACAGTTTGATGTTGCTGGGACTGGAGCACTACCAGACCCTGTCTGTCAGTCTCTACAACAGTTTGATGTTGCTGGGACTGGAGCACTACCAGACCCTGTCTGTCAGTCTAAAACAGTTTGATGTTGCTGGGACTGAAGCACTACCAGAACCTGTCTGTCAGTCTAAAACAGTTTGATGTTGCTGGGACTGAAGCACTACCAGACCCTGTCTGTCAGTCTCTACAACAGTTTGATGTTGCTGGGACTGAAGCACTACCAGACCCTGTCTGTCAGTCTAAAACAGTTTGATGTTGCTGGGACTGGAGCACTACCAGACCCTGTCTGTCAGTCTAAAACAGTTTGATGTTGCTGGGACTGAAGCACTACCAGAACCTGTCTGTCAGTCTAAAACAGTTTGATGTTGCTGGGACTGAAGCACTACCAGAACCTGTCTGTCAGTCTAAAACAGTTTGATGTTGCTGGGACTGAAGCACTACCAGACCCTGTCTGTCAGTCTAAAACAGTTTGATGTTGCTGGGACTGGAGCACTACCAGACCCTGTCTGTCAGTCTAAAACAGTTTGATGTTGCTGGGACTGAAGCACTACCAGACCCTGTCTGTCAGTCTAAAACAGGTTGATGTTGCTGGGACTGAAGCACTACCAGACCCTGTCTGTCAGTCTCTACAACAGTTTGATGTTGCTGGGACTGAAGCACTACCAGACCCTGTCTGTCAGTCTAAAACAGTTTGATGTTGCTGGGACTGGAGCACTACCAGACCCTGTCTGTCAGTCTAAAACAGTTTGATGTTGCTGGGACTGAAGCACTACCAGAACCTGTCTGTCAGTCTCTACAACAGTTTGATGTTGCTGGGACTGAAGCACTACCAGACCCTGTCTGTCAGTCTAAAACAGTTTGATGTTGCTGGGGCTGAAGCACTACCAGACCCTGTCTGTCAGTCTAAAACAGTTTGATGTTGCTGGGACTGGAGCACTACCAGAACCTGTCTGTCAGTCTAAAACAGTTTGATGTTGCTGGGACTGAAGCACTACCAGAACCTGTCTGTCAGTCTCTACAACAGTTTGATGTTGCTGGGACTGAAGCACTACCAGAACCTGTCTGTCAGTCTCTACAACAGTATGATGTTGCTGGGACTGAAGCACTACCAGAACCTGTCTGTCAGTCTCTACAACAGTTTGATGTTGCTGGGACTGAAGCACTACCAGACCCTGTCTGTCAGTTTAAAACAGTTTGATGCTGCTGGGACTGGAGCACTACCAGACCCTGTCTGTCAGTCTAAAACAGTTTGATGTTGCTGGGACTGAAGCACTACCAGAACCTGTCTGTCAGTCTCTACAACAGTTTGATGTTGCTGGGACTGAAGCACTACCAGACCCTGTCTGTCAGTCTAAAACAGTTTGATGTTGCTGGGACTGAAGCACTACCAGACCCTGTCTGTCAGTCTAAAACAGTTTGATGTTGCTGGGACTGGAGCACTACCAGAACCTGTCTGTCAGTCTAAAACAGTTTGATGTTGCTGGGACTGGAGCACTACCAAACCCTGTCTGTCAGTCTCTACAACAGTTTGATGTTGCTGGGACTGAAGCACTACCAGAACCTGTCTGTCAGTCTCTACAACAGTTTGATGTTGCTGGGACTAAAGCACTACCAGACCCTGTCTGTCAGTCTAAAACAGTTTGATGTTGCTGGGACTGAAGCACTACCAGACCCTGTCTGTCAGTCTAAAACAGTTTGATGTTGCTGGGACTGGAGCACTACCAGAACCTGTCTGTCAGTCTAAAACATTTTGATGTTGCTGGGACTGAAGCACTACCAGAACCTGTCTGTCAGTCTCTACAACAGTTTGATGTTGCTGGGACTGAAGCACTACCAGAACCTGTCTGTCAGTCTCTACAACAGTTTGATGTTGCTGGGACTGAAGCACTACCAGAACCTGTCTGTCAGTCTCTACAACAGTTTGATGTTGCTGGGACTGAAGCACTACCAGACCCTGTCTGTCAGTTTAAAACAGTTTGATGTTGCTGGGACTGGAGCACTACCAGACCCTGTCTGTCAGTCTAAAACAGTTTGATGTTGCTGGGACTGAAGCACTACCAGAACCTGTCTGTCAGTCTCTACAACAGTTTGATGTTGCTGGGACTGAAGCACTACCAGACCCTGTCTGTCAGTCTAAAACAGTTTGATGTTGCTGGGACTGAAGCACTACCAGACCCTGTCTGTCAGTCTAAAACAGTTTGATGTTGCTGGGACTGGAGCACTACCAGAACCTGTCTGTCAGTCTAAAACAGTTTGATGTTGCTGGGACTGGAGCACTACCAGAACCTGTCTGTCAGTCTAAAACAGTTTGATGTTGCTGGGACTGGAGCACTACCAGACCCTGTCCGTCAGTCTCTACAACAGTTTGATGTTGCTGGGACTGAAGCACTACCAGACCCTGTATGTCAGTCTAAAACAGTTTGATGTTGCTGGGACTGGAGCACTACCAGACGCTGTCTGTCAGTCTAAAACAGTTTGATGTTGCTGGGACTGGAGCACTACCAGACCCTGTCTGTCAGTCTCTACAACAGTTTGATGTTGCTGGGACTGAAGCACTACCAGACCCTGTCTGTCAGTCTACAACAGTTTGATGTTGCTGGGACTGAAGCACTACCAGACCCTGTCTGTCAGTCTCTACAACAGTTTGCGATGTTGCTGGAAATAATCATAGAACCTCTGTGGTTCAGGTAAATCCTGTGGTTCCTCCCACAGCAAATCAACATTTGGTCAGGTACTTTTAATTTAACTAGGCAGGTCAATTAAGAAAATATTATTATTTACACTGACAGCCTACCCCAGCCAAACCTGTGCCAATTGTGCACCGCCCTATGGGACTCACAGCCGGTTGAGATGCAGCCCAGATTTGAACCAGGGACTGCAATGGTGCATCTTGCACTGAGATGCAGTGTCTTAGACCACAGTGCCACCCAGGACCCTCAAAGAGCCTGCTGAGATATTCCGAACCCTTCCGGTAGCATAGGAGGGGACCAAATATTATTATTATCTTCCCTGTGCTAGCGAGGGTGTTTAAATACGTTTTTAGTCCTCCCTCAGTTCCCCAGATTGACTAAAACTAATAAGGCTGTTAAAACCTATGTAGGTGACAATGGTGTCAATATTAGAGTAGTTGGCCAGGAGGGAGTTCATGTCATTAACACGGGGTCATGGGTGACAATGGACCTTGGTCGATCCACAGATCATAGGCATGACAACATCTCTCACCATTGAGCTTCCCACAATGATGGTGGTCGTGATGGTACCCGATGGGGAAGTGACCTGCTGAACTGCAGTGGCCGTGGGGGAGGGGCCACTGTGCGGCCACCGGCTGGTGGTATACACCCAGGATCCGTGCTGACTCCCGGGGCTGGTAGGTCTGTCTCAAAGCTTCACATCTGTCTGTTGGATTGGGACAGATCAACGCCGCCCGACTCATCGACAGCTTTTCTATAGGAGGCATTTAAAACTGAGATTGGGTTTGCCTGGGTTACAGCAAGGTCAGTGTACTTAGAAAGCAGGTTTTCCTGTTCTCACAGCCAAGCTAACAGCCGGAGGACCTATCCCAAAGATGCCTGATGCTGGTGCATTTAGGGCAGACTAATACCTGTCCATTTTCCACTTCCACCTTATCTTCATCTTGTGATTGTGTGGAAATCATCTCACACCTGAGGCATTTGTGCCCAGCTGTGGATAAAAACACAGGTTGGCTAGCACCACTAGTGATAGCCTGCTCCGTTTTACATGACAGCTGTGGTTATGATTACCATGTGTATTATGTGCTTGTTATGTCACAGTTTTATGGGGTTGTCTCACCTAGCTACCTGAAGATAACCAGCATCTCTAACTCGGGATAACAGAGTCTGCTTAGCTGAAGATAAGCAACATCTCTAACTCTGGATAACAGGAGTTAGAGGGAATAACACTTCTCTTATTATTCGTTTTGGCCCAAAGGCTCTGAGAAAGAAAAAAAACATCATGCTATGGAGGACAGCCAATCACGCTGAGGAACTATTACTACTGTATCTACTGTAGTCCACAGTCTGAACAGTTCACATCAATAGATATAATAATACATTTAGTTATAATAGATTTAATGACATTATTCCCGTGAGGCAACTTGTTGTTCCTTGTTCAACGGTAATTTAGTCTACGGGTATGAACCACGTGAAGGGTATGAACCACGTGAAGGCCTAGCTTTGTTTTGCAGCATATTTACAGCTGCTGTTAGCGGGGTCCTAATCATTAGTTTACGACTGAAATCCAATGGAGAGAAGTCTGTGCACAAAAGTAGAGTTATTAAAGTATGATAAATCAATTCTGATCAACAGTGTGTGTGTGTGTGTGTGTGTGTGTGTGTGTGTGTGTGTGTGTGTGTGTGTGTGTGTGTGTGTGTGTGTGTGTGTGTGTGTGTGTGTTTGTGGTGGAGGTTAGCACACTCCTCACAATCTGAAAAGCATATGAATCATAAAACATGAATCATAGAACAGGAAGGAGGACAGGTAGATCCATTATCTTCATCTTCCATCCTGGTGTAACTTTAATCTGCCCCAGTCAGACCATCTCCCTCTGACAGACATTCTACTGCCCCCCAGGTGATCTACTGCCCCATCAGGCCCCATTAGGGGCAGCTTTCTGAGGGACAGTTAACCCCTGATGTAGGGGTTTTGACTGAACCATTTCTGACCTGGGGGCAGGCATTCTAGGATCTGCCTCCCATGAATCCTGCTGTAACTCCTAGAAGACAGTGGCTGGTGGATGTTGGTTGTACTCTTCTTTGTGAGTTGTCTAGTACATCCTGTCCTGTCATGAGTGAATGTTATTCTTTTTAAAATAATTTTGTGATATCCAAATGGTAGTTACAGTCTTCTCCCATTGCTGAAACTCTTGTACGGACTCGGCGAAGGTGGAGAGCCATGCGTCCTACGAAACATGACCCTGCCAAGACATACTGCTTCTTGACACACTGCTTGCTTAATCTGGAAGCTAGCCGCTCAAATGTGTCAGAGGAAACACTGTACAACTGGTGACCCAAGTCAGCATGCATGCACCTGGCCTGCAACAAGGAATCGCTAGATCGTGATGGGACAAGGACGTCCCGGCCGGCCAAACAGTCCCCTAACCCAGACAATGCTGTGCTAATTGTGCGCCGCATCACGAGTCTCCCGGTCGCGGCCGGCTGCGATCAAACCCAGATCTGTAGTGATGCCTCAAGCACTGCGAAGTAGTGCCTTAGACCTCTGCATCACTCAGGAGGCCCATGAGTGAGTTTTAATGATGTTGAGAACCCAAACATTTATGTGAAAACAGACAATAAACATACTATGCTATTTTCTCATAATACCATGACATCACACTCCTTCCCCTCTGTTTCCTCAGTCTGTTTCCCCCATCTGATTCCTCCTCTGTTCCCCCCTCTGTTTCCCACGCTGTTCCTTCCCTCTGTTCCCTCCCTCGGTTTCCTCCCTGTCTTTCAGCTCTGTTTCCTCTCTCTGTTCCTTCCTTCTGTTCCCTCCCTCTGTTTCCTCCCTGTCTTTCAGCTCTGTTTCCTCTCTCTGTTCCTTCCTTCTGTTCCCTCCCTCTGTTTCCTCCCTGTCTTTCACCTCTGTTTTCTCTCTCTGTTCCTTCCTTCTGTTCCCTCTCTGTTTCCCCTCTGTTCGTCCCTCTGTTCCCTCCCTCTGTTTTTTCCCTCTGTTTGGTCAATACTAGCCCTCACAGTCTCACGTCAGAATTTGACGTTCATCCATGTTTCTCAAACTTCAAATATCGAAGTTGTTGCAAACGTCAGATTTAGAAGTGTTTAATGTTGAGTTCAGGCATTAACTCTGAAATCTTAGGGTTAGGCATTAACTCCAAATGGTTAAGGTAATGATTAAGGTTTGGATAGCCTTAAAGCAAAAATCTCGAAAATAACTTTCTATCACTGGAAATCAGAGTCAGATACCCTTGCCCGTCTGCTATCCCTGTCCACAACGCCCTAGCAAAACCAAAACGTACGTGAAGGTTATCGTGCTCACTGTTGCCCCTAGAGGCCAGTTTTCACGTCATCACCTGACAACCTCAGATGTGGATGGACGTTGAATACTGACTTGTGTCAAGGGTGACCTGGCTGCAATACTTGTTCCCAAACCATCTTGGATTGTGACCACCACCAAATAATGCTTCTCCTTTGATCAGTCACTCGGGACACGCCTAATTGAGGCCGGGTGCGTCTGTAATGGCTATCATTTTGACCAGAGCCTTATGGGACCTTATTTTTTATGTGACACACTGTTAACAAGGCATGGAGGGTAAGGGAGGGCCAGTGTGTTTGTTTGTTTCTCCCAGGGCAGTGAGAGTTCGGAAGTAGAAGGAAGCAGCACAAAAGGTCAAAAGTCAGGCATATTGGACCCTTCCCACTGGGCAAAAACTGGATGAATCAATGTTGCTTCCACGTCATTTCAACAACAAAAATCAACGTGATGAAGTTGAATCAACAAATCCAAACTGATTGCATTTGCAAAAAGTCCTCAACATAAGGACATTTTGTCAAAACCTAAAGCCAATGACATGGTGATATTTTTGTTGATTTTCTGTTGAATTCACATTGGTTGCCAACTCAACCAAATGTAAATCAGAACTAAATGTTGAAGTGACATCTGTGCCCTGTGGGTTGACTAATCCAGGTACAACAAACATGTCCCCCGGCGGCACCCTCCTTTGTTTATATTCACAGAGCAGACTTTAATTGAGGGAGTTAGTGAAAGAGCCATTAAACCAGCTAGACTTAGTCTTCGTCCCAAATGGCACCCTATTCCCTATTTAGTACACTACTTTTGACCAGGGCCCATAGGGAAAAGGTGCTATTTGGGATGCAGGCCTATATAAGAGGCTAGCTAGAAGTCATTAATGTGCTGGAGTTTCCTTTGTATTCAGGCTAGGAACAGAGAAAAACAGTGCGAAATGTCCAATTACCAGCTTGGGGATATGTCTGTGTGAGAGCTGGTCGAGGCAGATATGACCTAAGCTATGAATTGTTATCAAAAGCCTTTTCAGAGTATCTGGAGCATGCAAGGTACAGACAGGAAATGACATATTCCTGTCACTGGAAGGACCTGGTCTTTCTCCGTCATGTCTTCCAATATGTCCGCCCTATTGTTGACTGACCAGTGTCTGTTTAAATCTAATTAGGTTTGTGAAAGACTCCTGGCTAGTTAGACCTCTGGGTCAGACTGGGTAGAGAAGACGTAAGAAGACTTTTCAGAGAGAACAACGTTATATTGTGGTGATATTGAAAGGATCCGTGGTTGAGGGAATTGAACCAAGAATGAGAGAAAGAAGTGATTGTTGTCGTCGTGATGTTGGAAGGGTCCATCCTTGAGAGGGATGACGTGTACGAACTATGAGTTATCATGTTGTTACTGAATCTGAAGAACAAAAAGACATGATAGTGAAAACATGATAGTGAAAAGAGACGTGATACTGATTCCCTCATACAGTCATATGCAAGTTCCAGCTGTAAAATACGAAGCATGTAAAAACAACCGATCCTTTTGAGAGTCAAAATAGATCATTTTCATTAAAAAAACAGTTCTGATCAAAGTTATACTGACCTATTCATAATGTGTCTATATGGTGAATAAAAAACACTCTTGACAGAAATATATATTTTTTCAATGTATTTACTTAAGAACAAATTCGTATTTACAAGGACGGCCTACCCCGGCCAAACCCTAGCCCGGACGATGCTGGGCCAATTGTGCGCCGCCCTATGGGACTCCCAATCACAGCCGGTTGTGATACAGCCTGGAATCGAACCAGGGTCTGTAGTGACGCCTCTTGCACTGAGATGCAGTGCCTTAGACCGCAATGCCACTTGGGAGAAAGAAAAACCTTATTCTGCTCTCCCTTTGTCCTCCTTTCTCTCTCCATTCTCCCTCCTACAGATGGGAGAAGGTAACGTGTTTTATTTCTTCTACAAGGTTATCCCTCCACCAACGCCTACACTACACAACACCAGATTACACCCCTCATGACTCTCTTCTGTAAAGGACTAAGTGGAGAGACAGTTAGGACCTTTTGCAGCCGTTCCATTGAGGTGAGGAGTCCAAAGACTATTGTTGTAACTATGGATGGAAGGTTTCTGGTACAAGGTTACTCTTTCTTCTGGCCTCTTCTATGTGTGTGTATGTGGGAGAGGGGTGTACGTGGATGTCTTTGCATGTGTGTGTGTGTTTGTGAGAGTGTGTGTTTGTTTGTAAGAGCGTGTTTGTGCGTGTGTAAATGTGTGTGTGTCGGATCTCTGTTCCCCCTTGTCCCTGGTAGCCAGGTGGAGGAATGGCCAAGGTGAGTAACATACAAAAGAAATTGCCAGAGTGAACGTTCAAATCCAATTTAAAAGTGAAAGTTCAGTTTGAGAGCAGGATATTTCCACACCCTTCCGCTGACGCACACACAGAACTCTATGAATGCACAAACACATGCCCACACAAACAGATAGGCTCATCCAAAGGCCCCACACAAACAGATAGGCTCATCCAAAGGCCCCACAACAAACAGATAGGCTCATCCAAAGGCCCCACAACAAACAGATAGGCTCATCCAAAGGCCCCACAACAAACAGATAGGCTCATCCAAAGGCCCCACACAAACAGATAGGCTCATCCAAAGGCCCCACAACAAACAGATAGGCTCATCCAAAGGCCTCACAACAAACAGAAAGGCTCATCCAAAGGCCTCACAACAAAGTTGGGACTTCTCAAGTTAAGGTGCACATATGATTTATTTGATTCAAATATTTATTTTGGTTGAAATAAGGAACAACTCTGAAAGTGTCTGAGGTATTCTTGCTAAACCTCGTCCCACACCTGTCTCTATTACTGGCCTTAGTGGTTAACAGAGTGGTTGTGTGTGTGTGTGTGTGTGTGTGTGTGTGTGTGTGTGTGTGTGTGTGTGTGTGTGTGTGTGTGAGAGAGAGGGAGCCTGTACATCTGCAGTCAGTCATTAGCGTTAATTTGCATTTGAAGTGTATGAAAGCATCTGTTATTAAGGAATTAAACAGCCTCTCTGTCATATGTGTATTTTGGGTACCGCGTCCCAAATGATCCCCTACCTAGGGCCCATAGGACCAGTCAATAGTAGTGCACTATATAGGGAATATGGTGCCATCTGGGATGTAACCTTGGTGTTTTCAGATGAATGGATTAGTTCCGCTGTGTTTTTGTTCTGCAGATCAGAAGACAGTAAGAGCCCCAGGAACATTATGTCTACCTGTTACATTGAATGTCATTGGAGATTTGCACACAAATATAGTGTTCTGCCAAATGCAAAACAGTCACTTGCTCGGTGCACGCAAGTCTTTTGTGTGTGTGGTGGGCACAGCGTTAGCATTAGGCTTAGAGGTGGAGTTAGTAGTAGTTTCAACCTCTCTGTCATGGACATGACATGTTTTCCTGATACCCACTGTTTAATGTCTCACCTGGCACAGGTTCATATCAGTTCACATGAATTACAGGGGCTGAGTCACTGGCTTACTGGTGCTCTTTAATGCCGTCCCTAGGAGGGGTGCGTCACTTGAGTGGGTTGAGTCACTGACGTGATCTTCCTGTCTGGGTTGGCAGTCCCCCTTGGATTGTGCTGTGGCGGAGATCTTTGTGGGCTATACTCGGCCTTGTCTCAGGATGGTAAGTTGGTGGTTGAAGATATCCCTCTAGTGGTGTGGGGGCTGTGCTTTGGCAAAGTGGGTAGGGTTATATCCTTCCTGTTTGGCCCTGTCCGGGGGTATCATCGGATGGGGCCACAGTGTCTCCTTACTCCTGTCTCATCCTCCAGTATTTATGCTGCAGTAGTTTATGTGTCGGGGGGCTAGGGTCAGTTTGTTATATCTGGAGTACTTCTCCTGTCTTATCTGGTGTCCTGTGTGAATTTAAGTATGCTCTCTCTAATTCTCTCTTTCTCTCTTTCTTTCTCTCTCTCGGAGGACCTGAGCCCTAGGACCATGCCTCAGGACTACGTGACATGATGACTCCTTGCTCTCCACAGTCCACCTGGCCGTGCTGCTGCTCCAGTTTCAACTGTTCTGCCTGCGGCTATGAAACCCTGACCTGTTCACCGGACGTGCTACCTGTCCCAGACCTGCTGTTTTCAACTCTCTAGAGACAGCAGGAGCGGTAGAGATACTCTTAATGATCGGCTATGAAAAACCAACTGACATTTACTCCTGAGGTGATGACTTGCTGCACCCTCGACAACTACTGAGATTATTATTATTTGACCATGCTGGTCATTTATGAACATTTGAACATCTTGGCCATGTTCTGATATAATTTCCACCCGGCACAGCCAGAAGAGGACTGGCCACCCCTCATAGCCTGGTTCCTCTCTAGGTTTCTTGCTAAGTTTTGGACTTTCTAGGGTGTTTTTCCTAGCCACTGTGCTTCTACACCTGCATTGCTTGCTGTTTGGGGTTTTAGGATGGGTTTCTGTACAGTACTTTGAGATATCAGCTGATGTACGAAGGGCTTTATAAATACATTTTATTTTATTTTATTGATTTGAATGCACTACTTTTGACCAGGGCCCATGGGGCTCCCACTACTTTTGACCAGGGCCCATGGGGCTCCCACTACTTTTGACCAGGGCCCATGGGGCTCCCACTACTTTTGACCAGGGCCCATGGGGCTCTGGTCAAAAGTAGTGCATTACATAGGGATTAGGGTGCCATTTGGAAAACAGTCTGAGACTAGGAGCGTGTTGATGGCTTCGCCTCACTGCTATCTATCTCTTGTTGTGAACACAGAGTGATTAAGAAACAGGAGAGACACTTACAGTAATGCACAGTATGTATTCTAAACTGAACATTCAACAATGTGTTTTCATAAAACTAATGTAATTTAATTTGACAAGTAAAAAAATTGTATGATGGAGCTGTGTGTTTTAGAGTTAAAAGATGTAACTTTCTCCCATCGGAACTCATTATCTGGAAGTTTAATTTCCATTCCATTAAAACGGATCAAATTTTGCTGCCACTGAAATGTCCTATTCCATGAAGGTGTAATAGTCCATCAGAACCAGCGGAAGATAATGTTTTGTCTGTAGAATGCTTTCAATCAGCATTCTAACCATGACCTCCATTCTGCTGGCACAATATGAAGCCATTTTCATCTTAATTCAACAGATGGACATTTTCTGTTTGAATGAAGCAGCACCCAGTTTCTCTCTCTCCCTTTCATCTTTTTTCTTTATCTGTCTGTCACTCCCCCCTCTATTTATCATCTTGCTTGTTCTCTATGGCCGTTTTATGGGTCAGTATATCTAGGTCTTCTGGACTGACAGAATACAGATGTTCATTCAAATGTGATCATTTGGAATCTTGGACAGATGCACGGTCTCGATATTAACATATTTATTTTTTACAATGTCCTTCCCTCCATCCCTCCATCTCTTCATCCCTCCATCTCTTCATCCCTCCATCTCTCCATCTCTCCATCCGTCCATCCCTCCAGCTCTTCATCCCTCCATCTCTCCATCCCTCCATCTCCCCATCTCCACATCTCTCCATTCCTCAATCTCTCCATCCCTCAATCTCTCCATCCCTCCATCTCTTCATCCCTCCATCTCTTCATCCCTCCATCTCTCCATCTCTCCATCCGTCCATCCCTCCAGCTCTTCATCCGTCCATCCCTCCAGCTCTTCATCCCTTCATCTCCCCATCTCTCCATCCCTCCATCTCCCCATCTCCCCATCTCTCCATCCCTCCATCTCTCCATTGCCTTCACTCTAGTTACATGCCCTTGTCCCACTTTCCCATACTGAAATAGCTGGTTGCCCCAGTTCAGTCAGACCGCTACATACATATAGTACAAACTGATTTCCCTTCTCTTTAGGGGGGAATTTCTCATTCTACAGTGAGTGACAGGGGCCTTAATCTGTTTGTTTTGCTTCGGTGTTGTTCTGTATGCCCTTTAAGTTAATGGGTGTATATACCATGATCTGCTGTTAATAAGGCTTCAGCATGCCCCCCCCCCCCCCCCATAGAGAGAGAGAAATGGGTATGGTGGGAAATGGTGGCCCAGAACCTGAAATGACACATCAGGGAACTCTGTACAAACAACAGCATTTTATACCACAGTAGGATCATGTAACAGACTGCACAGAGACTCATGTTCCATGGATGGCTTATCATATAGAAATACCATTGGCTTTATTTAGAACAGCGGTAGGCCACTAGATTTAGGATAGTCCGCGGGCCGGAAGCTAATCATAATAATTTGTACACCAAATTGAACAAAACTAAGCCAAAAATAAGATTACACTTGAAAATATAAATCATTTCATGCCTTGATTACATTGAGGCATTTGGTGGGAATACTTGGGAACAGATTTCCTAAATATATAAACCTTTTTGGGGGGCCAAACAAAATCATTTGCAGGTCGGTTTTGGCGCGCGGGCTGCCTGATCGCCGACCCCTGATTTAGAATGTTAGTGATCTGTTTTGGCGTGATACAGCAGATTGTTTTCTATGATTACATGTATGGAAGAGACATAGCACACATCCTGATTTTCTCTAGAGAGAATTTGATGTGAATCTTCCATCAAACTTAATGTTTTACTCACGCTATCGGTTACACAATATAATGTGACAGTTATTTTGAACTATACCAACTATTTGGCCTTGTGGTCACAGTGTCCGTTCTGAGATTGGAAGGTTGGGAGTTTGATCCTGGGACGAGTCACAACAAAGGATGCTTGGTACTCAGCATGAAGGAGACAGATTTGGGGTAACGGCCCTAAGGCAAACTAGCATCCTTGTCCAGGGGGTTTACTTGTACACCAAGCTGCCTCAGGAATAGAAGATCTGCTCCTATGAGCTGATCTGGCTCAGCCAAGGCTTCATACTTGTAGTCAAGATGATGATGAACTGGTATTATAAAATACTATGTGTCTGCAGTTATTGAACGAGTGGGATGTTTGGAGAATAAACAAAAAACACTAGTAACATCCAACAAATAGATAATTTATTACTCCAAACGTCATCAGAGCATTTCATAAATACCACAGGACATTAGATCTTGGGACGTTAGCCCAATCAAAACAGTGACAAAATCTTGCACAAAATATCTTGAAAAGAAACATATAGTAAACATTGAACTGATACAGCACTTCCATTCAGACCACACAGCAAGTCCACCTACAGATACAGATAAGCCTATTTGATGTATGAAGTGTGATTGTGACATCTAAACGGTCTCTAATGGCACCCTATTGCCTATGTAGTGCACTACGTTTGAAGAGAGCCCTATGGGCCCTGTAGGGAATAGGGTGCCATTTGGGATGTAAGTTAAGAGTATTTAGTCTGTGGTAGCATAAACATTAATGACTAGACACTGGCATAGGTACACAGTTATGTACACTAAAACAACAACAACAAATAAAACAGCTTCTATTACCTGAACAGCCATCACTAGCCGTCTACCAGGGGATAAACACTCACTGACACAAGCTATCACACCCCTCATACTCACAAAACACATACACTCACACACGCAGGCATACAAGCAGCCGCCGGTGCTATCCAGTGTCGTAAATACATTGAACCACTGGACATTTACCGTTTCACATTGAGAAATGAAATACTGTACTCCCGACAAAGCTCATTCTGATATTTCTACTACTGTACTTTGTGTTTAGTTACACTGTTTTATACACATCGCATATTTATTTATACACCGGATTCTTGACAAAGCTCAGTAATATCAGTGGTGATATTTTGATACTGAAGTACCTTGGAAAAAATACTTTAAAGTACTACTTAAAAGTCGTTTTTGAGGTATCTATACTTTACTATTTCTATTTTTGACAACTTTTTTTTTACTACATTCCTAAAGAAAATAATGTACTTTTTACTCCATACATTTTCACTGACCCTCAAAAGTACCCGTTACATTTTTTATGCCTAGCAGGACATAAAAATTGTTCAATTCATGCATTTATCAAGAGAACATCCCTGGTCTTTCCTGGTGCCTATGATCTGGCTGACTCACTAAACACACATGCCTTGTTGGTAAATTGTCTGAATGTGGAGTGTGTCCCTGGCTAACTGTGCATTTTAAAAACAAGAAAATGGTGCTGTCTGGTTTGCTTAATATAAGGAATTTGAAATGATTTATACTTTTTACTTTTGATACTGAAGTATATTTAAAACCAATTACTTTTAGACTTTTAGTAGTATTTTAATTTAATGAGTGACTTTCAAATTTACTTGAGTCATTTTCAATTAAGGTACAGTATGTTTACTTTTACTCAAATATGACAACTGGGTACTTTTCTCAACCACTGACTAATATACAGTATGTACTGCTGCACATATCATTCTCAGTAGATCTAGTGTAAATCCTCCTGTGTATATACGTATCGATTGCATCTACATGACTTTTACAGGGCCATTTGGGTTGTTAATTGTCCTGACTTTCTTGATATCTTTTTTGTCGTTGAACTTGTAAAAAATGTTTTATTATTATTTGTGTACTTGTTCGATTTTACTGCATTGTCAGAAACTAGAAATACACGTAAGCATTTCATAACATCCGCTAAACTGTGGACACAAACTATACACCTTGACTTGTACTGTAGTGGAACCTGATTCACCAACTTAGCAGTAGTTAAGTGTATGATGTCTAGCAGTTCCTCTGTGTGTGTGTGTGTGTGTGTCTGGGTGGTCCTAATGCCCCCCCCCCCCCCCCCCCCCCCCCCCCACACACAATGCACATAATGACATCGTCTCTCTCTCAGTTTGGCTGTCTAGAGACACAGATTTTATACTACACCACCTTATTTAGGAAACACACACAGGGCTGGCCCTAGGCATAAGAAACATAGGCAACCAGTTTTTGGGGAACTCAGTCAGGGTCTCAGGTTAATGTTGAGCGTTAGAACAGTACAATAAACAAGGTGTAATTTGCATCTGGAGTTTTTGTGTAGAAATGCAGTACATTTGCTGTAAAATTGCACATTTATCTCTCCACCCAATGTCTCGAGGTCCTACAAACGTGTTTAATAGAATAATTCAATGCCCTATTGGCAAAATGTGTAGAATTGCAGTTAATTAAATTGCATTTAATTGACAAAAAAAACAAAAAAACAATCTCTCCACTGTCAAGAGGGGAGCCACTAAAATGTTTTGCCCGTGAGTTGGAAGAGGCCCAAAAGGCTAGGGCTGGCCCTGCAAGCATGCACACATGTGCACCCACACACACATACACTATGATGAACTTTGACACACACAGAGCCAAGGTGCATGGAGAGGTCATGGCCAGGAGGGAGCAAGGTAGATGTCCAGGAGAGGACCAGGAGGGAGCAGAGTAGATGTCCAGGAGAGGACTGGGAGGGAGCAGTGTAGATGTCCAGGAGAGGACCAGGAGGGAGCAGAGTAGATGTCCAGGAGAGGACTCCGAATTAACAGAGTAGATGTCCAGGAGAGGACCAGGAGGGAGCAGAGTAGATGTCCAGGAGAGGACCAGGAGGGAGCAGAGTAGATGTCCAGGAGAGGACTAGGAGGGAGCAGTGTAGATGTCCAGGAGAGGACTCCGATTGAACAGAGTAGATGTCCAGGAGAGGACCAGGAGGGAGCAGTGTAGATGTCCAGGAGAGGACCAGGAGGGAGCAGAGTAGATGTCCAGGAGAGGACCAGGAGGGAGCAGAGTAGATGTCCAGGAGAGGACCGGGAGGGAGCAGAGTAGATGTCCAGGAGAGGACCAGGAGGGAGCAGAGTAGATGTCCAGGAGAAGACCAGGAGGGAGCAGAGTAGATGTCCAGGAGAGGACCAGGAGGGAGCAGAGTAGATGTCCAGGAGAGGACTCCGAATTAACAGAGTAGATGACCAGGAGAGACCAGTGTAGATGACCAGGAGAGGACTGGGAGGGAGCAGAGTAAATGTGTCCAGGAGAGACCAGTGTAGATGACCAGGAGAGACCAGAGTAGATGACCAGGAGAGGACCGGGAGGGAGCAGAGTAGATGTCCAGGAGAGGACCAGGAGGGAGCAGAGTAGATGTCCAGGAGAGGACCAGGAGGGAGCAGAGCAGATGTCCAGGAGAGGACCAGGAGGGAGCAGAGTAGATGTCCAGGAGAGGACTCCGAATTAACAGAGTAGATGACCAGGAGAGACCAGTGTAGATGACCAGGAGAGGACTGGGAGGGAGCAGAGTAAATGTGTCCAGGAGAGACCAGTGTAGATGACCAGGAGAGACCAGAGTAGATGACCAGGAGAGGACTGGGAGGGAGCAGAGTAAATGTGTCCAAGAGAGACCAGTGTAGATGACCAGGAGAGACCAGTGTAGATGACCAGGAGAGACCAGTGTAGATGACCAGGAGAGACCAGTCTAGAGGACCAGGAGATGACCAGGAGAGAGCAGTGTAGATGACCAGGAGAGACCAGTGTAGAGGACCAGGAGAGACCAGTGTAGAGGACCAGGAGAGACCAGTGTAGATGACCTGTTTATGCTAGATGTTCCTCTTTAGAAGCTTTTGTTTTTTGACACAAAGACCACAGCATTAAGGAAACGGCACTGACATGTCCAATACACACAGACAAACACAGAGCACACATGCACGCTTTTACAGGGAATGCTAACCCTCTGGATTTGCATTTCTTCAAATATGGGTTCTTTATGTCCAAGTCTAAAACCATGTTTTCTTTTCAATGTGTGGGTCTTTTCTGTATAATTTTCCGTTTTTGTAGGTTGCTGCTGCAAATGTAGTGAGATGGTCGGGTTACTAGATTTGCACATTCCACACAACAATAAACATTTAAATAATGAATGCTTTTTATCATTTATTTATGAATAAAAAAAGTAAATCCAATAAAAAAACAGTTTTTATTTGCTATCACACATTGACCCATACTGACATGTTTTTTGTGCTGCGGGGCTTTTGACAACAACTGGTGCCGGCCAAAGCTACAGTACAGGACAAAGAGATTCATCCAAAAGAACAAAGTTCACAGTTTCAACACCATCCGTTGACAACACTTGAGACGCAAAGCCACAACACACAGGCCACTAAAACTGTTTTAGACAGGTAGAAAACAGCCTGGCCAACAGTAGCTACATTTAGCGTGGTTATACTATTGTCATAGCACACTGTTGATCACAAGACTGTTTACAGCTAGGGGAAGTGGTCGGGGCTATGTGAAAAACAGCTAGGGGAAGTGGTCCGGGCTATGTGAAAAACAGCTAGGGGAAATGGTTGGGGTTATGTCTTAAACAGCTAGGGGAGGTGGTTGGGGTTATGTCTTAAACAGCTAGGGGAGGTGGTTGGGGTTATGTCTTAAACAGCTAGGGGAGGTGGTTGGGGTTATGTCTTAAACAGCTAGGGGAGGTGGTTGGGGTTATGTCTTAAACAGCTAGGGGAGGTGGTCGGGGTTATGTCTTAAACAGCTAGGGGAGGTGGTTGGGGTTATGTCTTAAACAGCTAGGGAGGTGGTTGGGGTTATGTCTTAAACAGCTAGGGGAGGTGGTTGGGGTTATGTCTTAAACAGCTAGGGGAGGTGGTCGGGGTTATGTCTTAAACAGCTAGGGGAGGTGGTTGGGGTTATGTCTCAAACAGCTAGGGGAAGTGGTCGGGGTTATGTCTTAAACAGCTAGGGGAAGTGGTCGGGGTTATGTCTTAAACAGCTAGGGGAAGTGGTCGGGGTTATGTCTTAAACAGCTAGGGGAAGTGGTCGGGGCTATGTCAAAAACAACGCCTCTGCTAAAATTTGCCTACTCTCTCCTTTCGCATCTGCAGTGTGATCAAGCTGTAGATCATAGAGCTGCCTGGCTGGTCAGAGGAAGGGGTGTTACATCCAAAACAACACCTCTGATAAATGTTGTTTTGCCTCTCTTCAAGTGGCTGACTCATACCCCTATGCACTATATTATGCACTACTGTTGACAGAAGCCGATAGTGAACACACACCATACAGTATGGCACAGGTCAAAAGTACTTCCCTTATGGTGAGTAAACTCAGGTATCATTTAGGACACAGCCACCAACACTTGAGGAGTGTGGGGAATAGATGTGCCATTAGAGACTTGTTCTTCCTGCTAACTGTCTGGCAGACTGGGGGAACGTTAAACATCCCAATCTTGAGATCGCTCCTTGCCTGCAGCTGTTGTTTAGAAGGGAGGGAGTCTTCTGATTCCCCGGCTAAACAGCGGAGATAATGGATTTATCCCCTGTTTATCGCCCTGGACAGGGCTCAGCTCTGCAACAACATAGGAATTTCCTGGATAAAAAAGACCAGAGAGGGAGAGAGAGAGAGGGAGAGAGAGAGAGAGGGAGAGAGAGAGAAATGGGAGAGGAGATAAAAGACAGGGAGAGAGAGATACAGAGAAAGAAGAGAGAGATACAGAGAGAGAAGAGAGAGATACAGAGAGAGAAGAGAAAGATACAGAGAGAAGAGAGATACAAAGAGAAGAGAGAGATACAGAGAGAGAAGAGAGAGATACAGAGAGAAGAGAGAGATACAGAGAGAAGAGAGAGATACAGAGAGAGAAGAGAGAGATACAGAGAAAGAAGAGAGAGATACAGAGAGAAGAGAGAGATACAGAGAGAGAAGAGAGAGATACAGAGAGAGAAGGGAGAGAGAGAGAAAGAAGAGAGAGATACAGAGAGAGATACTTCTGTATGTGTAATGTTTACTGTTCATTTTGATTGTTTATTTCACTTTATATATTCACTTTATATATTATCTACCTCACTTCCTTTGGCAATGTTAACACATGTTTCCCATGCCAATAAAGCCCCTTGAATTGAATTGAATTGAATACAGAGAGAGAAGAGAGAGATACAGAGAGAGAAGAAAGATAGAAAGAGAGAGAAACTTAGCGAATCAGACGTCATCAACATCTGAAGAACCAGGTCAGTGTCTAGTCAGATTTCCTGAACGATCCAGACTTCCGTTTACTTTGGAAAAACTCTGGAGAACTTCACTGAGATCCAAAGACCCACCAGCAATCACATCCTGATCAGAAACATCTCAATCTCATCTCAGTCCACCTGTTGTCTCATTCATATTCACTTAGCCTGCCTAGGTCCTGTAAGCAGCACCTCTAGGGCAGGAGACGGGGACACTGTTATCTCTGGCCTGGTTCCACAGACTGTTTGTTATTCCATGGAGTCAGTCTGTACCCTACCCTCCGATCACTGAGGAAACTACTGACTCTGCTCTCAGTAAACCAGGCTACTTCCCAGAACGACAACGACAGATTCAGTCAACAAACCACAGACTAACCACTGACTTCTGCTAGCAACACCGGGAGACCTGGGAGAGGAAATTGTCTTCTGTGAAGAAGGGTAAAGATAGAGCAGATAGTTGACGAGAGGTGACGGAAGGGCTGCTGTGACACTGGGGTCAGATTAATAAGGCTAGGGACAGTGTGGCTCAGCAGCGATTATCATCATGTCAATGAATGCAAAAGCCTTGTGTGTCCAACCCCTTACATAAAGATATATTGTACACCAGAGATAAGGCATATGGTGATGCCTAGAGGTACTCCAACCTCAAGACTGTGGTGCCAAAATCACACAGGCTTTGAAAAGTTATTGAAGTCACTAAAGTCACAACTTACGACCACTATTTTGCAACAACAACAAACAATAACCATATTTGTGACTCATATCATTAACTTATCAAAAGGAATCGCACAGCACAAGACAATTCTGTTTCTCAACAGGCACCCTGAGGCAAGTGTTCGTTTCCCCAACTCTATACATCAAAGGTATTGTAAATATTCTACGAATGTAAAACCTCAGATAATATCTGAAAACTCCTCCTTAATTAACTAGCAATAAATATTAATGTGGAGAGAAGGAAGCAATGTCTTCTGAAGAGAATACTGCCAGCATGTTTGAGAAGGGAGGTTTTGAGAAGGGAGACTGAGAAGGGAGGTTTTGAGGAGTGAGGTTTTGAGAAGGGAGGCTTTGAGGAGTGAGACTTTGAAAAGGGAGGTTTTGAGAAGGGAGGTTTTGAGAAGAGAGATTTTGAGAAGGGAGTCTTTGAGGAGTGAGACTTTGAAAAGGGAGGTTTTGAGAAGGGAGGTTTTGAGAAGAGAGATTTTGAGAAGGGAGGTTTTGAGAAGAGAGATTTTGAGAAGGGAGGTTTGAGGAGTGAGGTTTTGAGAAGCGATATTTTGAGGAGTGAGGTTTTGAGGAGTGAGGTTTTGAGGAGTGAGGTTTTGAGAAGGGAGGTTTCGGCAGGGGAGAGAGAGACGGGTTCTACCACACCTGTCACCATTCCCCTGGGTCATTCTCGTATCTCACGAAGCCAGAGGAATTATGAGCAGAACAGAACTCTGTTCTCTAAAGATGTTGGCTGTGTTTTTTTTTGTAATTTTCTGCGCTGTGTTTTTATCTGCATGAATTCCGCTGATGTTGAAAAAATGTTGTATCTTGTGTGAAACTCAAGAAAATGGTTAATGTAAAAACAAATGGAGCATGGTCCATGTCTCTCAGGAGTAAAGGTGTGTGTGTGTCTCTCTCTCTCTCTCTCTCTCTCTCTCTCTCTCTCTCTCTCTCTCTCTCTCTCTCTCTCTCTCTCTAATATATGCCATTCAGCAGACACTTTTATCAAATGTTCATTCATTCCACTTATGAGTGGCCCCAGCGGGAATCGAACCCATCACAAGTGTTGTGTTGTCCACCCTCTAAGGAGTTATGAGCCAGCCTGGTTTCTGTGTTTAGTGAATCAATGTGACAGAAATAGATAAAACATGATAAGAAAATAAAGATATCTCAATTGACACGGTGAGGTAGATGGAACAATCTACATGATCTCTCTCTAAATGAACATATCAAAACATAGTGATCTACTTATCAAACCTACTGGTAAAAAATAACCAAATTCCTCTCCTGACCTGAATCTAACAAGTCCCATCCATGTTATCCACTCACCATTCACACTCTATCCATCCATCCAGTCTTATCTCAGTGACTTGGTGAAGTGACAATGGCCGATGGCAATGAAATATGTCTGTCTGTTCCAGAGATCAAATATGAGGGGTTAAAGTACAGTCGTTAACCCTTTACTGCAGTTCCCGTTCGGGTCCGTTCCGTCTGCAGCTCCACACCCACCGGCCTCTCCCCGCCCCGAGCACCCGTCTGCAGCTGGGTCACTGTCCTCCCTGTCCTCCGAGCTCCCTTTACTCCGAGCTCCCTGCTGCTCACTCTGCCAGCTGTGTCCGCTGTACACGTATCCATTAGTAGGCCCTATGTTGGGGAACCGGACCTTCTTGATGCACAGGATCTCCTTGAATGCATACCTGAACTCAGGGCTCCTGCAGTAGATCAAGGGGTTGAATGCGGAGTTGGCGTAACCTATCCAGTTGAGTATCCTGAAGGCGAGTCCGATGTCCCCTACCTTCCAGATGGCTACCACCACGTTGAGGACGAAGAAGGGTAGCCAGCACAGTGTGAAGATCCCCATGATGATCCCGAGGGTCTTCAGGGCCTTGTGTTCCCGCAGGCAGAACTTGGTCTTCCTGAAGCCTCCTCCAACTCCTCGGCTCTCGTTGTTACTCTCCACCCCTCCTCCTCCTCCTCCTCCTCCTCCTGCCATGTTGTTGTTATGGGCGTGGAAGCGCCCCTCGCTGCGGTCAATCTTGCGTAGTTGCTGCTTGGCCTCCTGGAACACGCGGCTGTAGACAAACACCATGACGACTAAGGGGATGTAGAAGGAGATGATGGAGGAGGTGATGGCGTAGGCTGTGTTGGTGTTGAAGTCACAGCAGTTGCTGTTCTGGATGCAGGCCTTCGCCTCCGCGTCGTCACTGATCCACCACTTCATGTGGATGGGTAAGAAGGAGATGAGTCCAGCGATCACCCACACCAGCAGGACCACCACGCGTGCCTTACACTTGGTCAGCAGAGACTGGTAGCGGAACGGAGAGGTTATGGCCAGGTAACGGTCCAGCGCTATCACGCAGAGCGTCTCGATGCTGGCCGTCACGCACAACACGTCAGTGGCGGTCCAGAACTCACACCAGAAGCTGCCAAAGTGCCAGGTGTTGAAGATGATGTAGCAGGCTCCGAACGGCACCACGATGAGACCCATGACCAGGTCGGCACAGGCCAGAGAGGTGATGAAGCAGTTGGTGATGTTCTGCAGTCTCTGGAACCGGTAGATGGCTATGATGACCAGGATGTTGCCGAACACGATGCCTACGACCAGCAGTGACATCAACATGCCTAGGAGGACCATTTCCACCTCGCTGTAACCTGGCTCCCCGCCAGCCGCCCCAGCCCATGAAGTGTTGGCTGACTCGGTGACGTTGAGGGAAGGCACAGGGGGGGTGGGGCTGCCCATGGTCTAGAGGTAGGAGATGGAGAGAGAGAAAGAGAGAAGGAGAGAGAGAGAGAGAGAGAGAGAGAGAGAGAGAGAGAGAGAGAGAGAGAGAGAGAAGAGAGAAAGAGAGAGAGAGAGAGAGAGAGAGAGAGGAGAGAGAGAGAGAAATATAGAGAGAGAGAGAGAGAGAGAGAGAGAGAGAGAGAGAGAGAGAGAGAGAGAGAAAGCAAGTGAGCGAATGCACATCAAGAGAGCGAAAGACAGAGAGAGATGAGGAAGAACACAGAGGCAGTGAGTGAATGAGAGTGTGAGAGAGTGAGAAAGTGAGAGAGAGCGAGAGAGAGAGCGAGAGAGAGAGAGAGAGAGAGAGAGAGAGAGAGAAAGCAAGTGAGCGAATGCACATCGAGAGAGCGAAAGACAGAGCGAGGTTAGGAAGAAAACAGAGGCAGTGAGTGAATGAGTGTGAGAGAGTGAGAAAGTGAGAGAGAGCGAGAGAGCGAGAGAGAGAGCGAGAGAGAGAGAGAGAGAGAGAGAGAGAGAGAGAGAGAGAGAGAGAGAGAGAGAGAGAGAAAAAGCAAGTGAGTGAGAAATAGCGTGAGGTGCTAAGAACATGTTAAACAGGCTAAAACAATGGGTAACTTGAAGGAAATAACTCCCATGACAACAGCAGACAAAAACAAACAAACAAACACTACATGTACAAACCTCCACAGGTTGGAGTCCCTGTCCTGGTCTCCCATAAACGTTGTCATAAAAGTCTTCTTCAGGTTTGGGTAGTTCCTCAGTGTATAGTTTCCCACATTATTCTGTCAGCCCCCCCTCTATTTCACTATTTCACTGGCTCTCTCTGTCTCTGTCTCTCTCTCTTATTACTGTGTCTCACTCTCTCCCCCACACAGTCAGCTTGCCATGCAGTGTTTCTGCTAATGTCGCTCCCAGGCTGTCAGTCGGAGCCCTTATAAGATTCAGCGATGACATCATAGCATGGCCTCAGCCAATCAGATGCCTAGCCTGACCAGACAGCTGAAGGCTGCAGTGAGGTGAGTTTGAACAGAGGGAGAGAGAGAGTGAGAGAGGGAGGGAGAAAATAATGCATGCATAGCAGAATATGGACTATGCCGACTAATTATAAACATCCAGAAGAGTGCTGTTAAAATCCACAACCACCTAAAGGAAAGTGATTCCGAAACCTACAGAAGACTCGGGGAGCATAGCCTTGCTATTGAGAAAGACTGCCGTAGGCAGACCTGGCTCTCAAGAGGAGCACATGTGGGCGGTCACTGCCCACAGAATGAAGAAACCTAGCTGTACTTTCTAACTACTTTCTAACTGTTGTTTTGCCTCTATACTCCAGCAATGATACAATGACTGAGGTTAAAGTGCAGACTGTCAGCTTTATTTTGACAGTATTTTCAGGTGAACTGTTTAGAAATTATAGCACTTTTGGTACATATTCCCCCCATTTTAGGGGACCAAAGGTTTGGGACAAATTCCCTTATACGTGTATTAAAGTAGTCAAATGTTAAGTATTTGGTCTCATATTCATAGCACACAATCACTACATGAAGCTTGTGACTCTATACATTTGTTGGATGCATTTGCTGTTTGTTTTGGATGTGTTTATTTTGTGATTATAGAAATGAATTGTAAATATTGTATTCTGTCATTTTGGAGTCACTTTATTTGTAAATAACGATAGAATATGTTTCTAAATACAATATTAATGTGGACGCTACCATGATCATAGATAATCCTGAATGAATCGTGAATAATGATGACTGAGAAAGTTACAGACACACAAATATCATACCCCTCCACAAAATAATCTAACCTCCCCTGTTATGGTATTGGTGAGAGGTTAGCATCTCTTGGGGGTATGATATTTGTGCGTCTGTAACTTTTGACACTCATCATTATTCATGATTCATTCAGGATTATACACTGAACACGTTTTCATTTTTTAATTTATACTATTGCTCCTATTTCAATAAAATACGATGCCATAATTTGTGGCATTGAGAAAGCTGTTTCCTACTGGGCAGTGTTAATAGGCAGGCTAATGCAGTACGTTACATACTGTCATGACTGTCCTGTGAGGATCCGAATGGATGACTTCAACCAGACCCTCTCTACAGAGGGGGGGAGGAGGGAACTGGTGGCGGGTTGACAGCTCACACCCTGTTGTAAATCAAGGAGATTCACACAGGAATGTGCCTTTGTTTCACAGACGTTTTCCAGCTGAAACTCTAACACGTTCTACAGTGAACACTGGAACAATATTTCTAACATAGAATCGGGAGAATGGTCAGCGGCGATCTAATGAATAATTATGTCATTTCAGTTGTTATTTTGTGATGTCTTTAAAAATGTAATTAAGGTAAATACTGTAACTTGAATAGTATACCCACTAAATGTACAAAATCTCCATCTTCTACGTTGTGCATGAAATATGAAAAAATTATGAAAGTGTTTTTGTTAAGAGAGGGATGTGACCTTAGAAACTATAAAAGGAAATTATTTCTATAACTTTGTACAAGTGAGTAGTCACCGCCCTTCGAGTGAGGTCCGGGAGTGTGTCAGCCTTACCAACCACCCCTTTTGAATAAACTGTATAAAACGGTGGGTTAAGAATTAACATATCAGACCAGAGAGGCGTTGAGCTGTAGCTCACGTCCAAAGTGGTTTGAACTCTGAACTCTCAGCACAACAACGAGACAATAACGTCACCTCTTGAACAATCACTGGTACGGCTGATTTGCTGTCCTAAGTAAAGTACATAGAAAAACAAATTTAAGGGGGACCATTCTACTACTCTCTTCAAACTATCGTATGCTACCACTCTCATCATCACTGAGAACCATCAACACGGCTGGCAGCTTATCTTCAAAGAGTCATCTTCCAGAGCGAGTGGAAGCAGAGTGAGCTCTGTAGTTCTGTTCTGGACTACACCACGGGTCGCCAGATGCCGAGCGACGGCAGCGGTGAGATAGGTGGGGACGCCTTCAGGACAATCAGAGGCTTACAAGCATGCTGAGGAAAGGCACAACAAACCCCCTTTCCAAGAAGGGCTGGTTAGGATAAATACATGAAAAACCAAGGCATTTCCACATTAATGCATTCATGATTTCTTACTCCAAACGGGAGGCAGTTTGTATGCAAATAATATGATTACTGTGAGAGCGGTTCTAAAAGTACCAAATCATTATCTCTCTCTCTCTCTCTCTCTCTCTCTCTCTCTCTCTCTCTCTCTCTCTCTCTCTCTCTCACTGTGTCTCTCTCTCTCTCTCTCTCTCTCTCTCTCTCTCTCTCTCTCTCTGTCTCTCTCTCTCTCTGTCTCTCTTACTGTCTCTCTCTCTCTCTTTCTCTCTCTCTCTGTCTCACTATCTCTATCAATGTCTCTCTCTCTCTCTCTCACTGTCTCTCTCTCTCTCTCTCTCTCTCTCTCTCTCTCTCTCTCTCTCTCTCTCTCTCTCTCTCTCTCAATTCAATTCAAGGGGCTTTATTGGCATGGGAAACATGTGTTAACATTGCCAAAGCAAGTGAGGTAGATAATATACAAAAGTGAAATAAACAATAAAAATTAACAGTAAACATTACACAAACAGAAGTTTCAAAACAATAAACACATTACAAATGTCATATTACGTATATATACAGTGTTGCAACGATGTACAAATGGTTAAGGGTACACAAGGGAAAACAGATAAGTATGGGTTGTATTCACAATGGTGTTTGTTCTTCACTGGTTGCGCTTTTCTTGTGGCAATAGGTCACAAATCTTGCTGCTGTGATGGCACACTGTGGAATTTCACAGTAGATATGGGAGTTTATCAAAATTGGATTTGTTGTAAAAAAAATTGTGGATCTGTGTAATCTGAGGGAAATATGTCTCTCTAATATGGTCATACATTGGGCAGGAGGTTAGGAAGTGCATCTCAGTTTCCACCTCATTTTGTGGGCAGTGAGCACATAGCCTGTCTTCTCTTGAGAGCCATGTCTGCCTACGGTGGCCTTTCTCAATAGCAAGGCTATGCTCACTGAGTCTGTACATAGTCAAAGCTTTCCTTAATTTTGGGTCTGTCACAGTGGTCAGGTATTCTGCCACTGTGTACTCTCTGTTTAGGGCCAAATAGCATTCTAGTTTGCTCTGTTTTTTTGTTAATTCTTTCCAATGTGTCAAGTAATTATCTTTTTGTTTTCTCATGATTTGGTTGGGTCTAATTGTGCTGCTGTCCTGGGGCTCTGTGGGGTCTGTTTGTGTTTGTGAACAGAGCCCCAAGACCAGCTTGCTCTTCTCCAGGTTCATCTCTCTGTAGGTGATGGCTTTGTTATGGAAGGTTTGGGAATCACTTCCTTTTAGGTGGTTGTAGAATTTAACGGCTCTTTTCTGGATTTTGATAATTAGTGGGTATCGGCCTAATTCTGCTCCGCATGCATTATTTGGTGTTCTACGTTGTACACGGAGGATATTTTTGCAGAATTCTGCATGCAGAGTCTCAATTTGGTGTTTGTCCCATTTTGTGAAATCTTGGTTGGTGAGCGGACCCCAGACCTCACAACCATAAAGGGCAATGGGCTCTATGACTGATTCAAGTATTTTTAGCCAGATCCTAATTGTCTCTCTCTCTCTCTCTCCAATTTGCTTTATTGGCATGATGTAACAATGTACATGAAAATAATGAGAATCAAAATTGTCAACTGGACAATAGTAATAACGACATTCTAATTGTTTTACATTTTTTACATTTTGTCAGGAAATGCAGCTCTGTCTCAGGTTCTGCTGTTGTGCAGAGGAAGTTTATCAAAATCGGAAATATGTGTCTCTAATATGGTCATACATTTGACATGAGGTTAGGAAACACAGCTCAGTTTCCACCAATTTTTCTGGGCAGTGTGCACACAGCCTGTCGTCTCTCTACGGCAGCCTTTCTCAATAGCAAGGCTATTCTCACTGAGTCTGTACATAGTCAAAGTTTTGCTTAAGTTTGGGTCAGTCACAGTGGTCAGGTTATCTGCCACTGTGTACTCTCTGTTTAGGGCAAAACAACTTTCTAGTTCTTTCTCTCTCTCTCTCCCTCTCCCCCCCCCCCCCCTCTCTCTCTCTCTCCCTCTGTTTAGGGCAAAATAGCTTTCTAATTAGCTCTGTTTTCTCTCTCCCCCCACTCCCCCCCCCCCCCCCTCTCTCTCTCTCTCCATCTCTTATGTAACAAGCCACCATATTGTGTCCGTCCACCTGTTTCTAATGTGTTAAGTGTGTATGTTGATATTTTGTTACCATTTTGTTAGCTAGTAAATAAATAATTAAACCAATTTGTGTAGTAATGAATCTTAAGTAAGGCTGTGGTTTTTGTAGATGCAAGGAGGGTACAATTATTCAGAATGATGATAAGATACAATGTTATGATTAATACGGTGTCTGTTTTATGGATGTGATAGGTAAAGACCTTTAGAGTTTAATTGGGGAGATGGTAACTCTTTAAACAACCGCTCTCATGGTGCCCCAAATTCCTAATGAGTTAATTGTTACATTATTAATTTATTAATTTAATCGGAAAACAATTAAACATTGGCAGTTGATTAGATGTATAAGAGTCATCAAATTAATGAAAGTAAAGTCTTGACAGTGCATAAGAGTTAGTTTTCCCAGGTGAGTGTAAAGGTTATGTTACCATGGTAGTTAATGAAATCTGTTCCATTTTAAAGCCTCGTTCACACTGCAGGCTTAAATTAATGCTCAAATCAGTTTTGTTTTTCCGTTTTGGACATTTCCAATTATTTTTTTAATTAATGAAACGCTCCTATTTTAAGAAAATATGATGCTATAATCTGTGATATTGAGAAGGCTTTACTGTTTCCTGCTAGGTAGTATTAATAGCCAGGCTAATGCAGTTAATTCTCCCAGGTAAGTGTAAAGTGTTTGTAAGGTGATGTAACCATTAATTAAATTGGTTTTATTCCCACTAGCAACACTCTGCCAACACTGCCAGCAACTCCACTGTTTGTTCTCTTTCCATGTAGAAAAGCACAGGATTCCAGCTTGTTTCAATAGGGGGATAAGTCTGTATAAAGCTGCATGTCTTAGTTGTACAGTACAAGACCTTAATGGAAGTTAACTTTGGACCAAATACCGTGTGATCTGTTTTAGATGTTCCTCACACCCCGTCTTTTGAAAATATTTACATCCTTGGATTAGAAACTTGCAGTATAAACTCAGTGTCTGAATATTACCCTATTTGAGTTCATTGCATAAACAAATATGTGGAGGTTAGTCTCAGTTTGCGTCTGACTGTAATACGTCAATATGTCTTTCTTGTTTCTAAAATAGCTACATGATCATTGTAAATCACTCTACACACACTCCAGTTGGACTAAGTTCCAATTCAAGTTACATCATTTGAATGTCTCCAAAGCCTTGCTTCACACTGCAGGTCTCAATGCTCAAATCAGTTTTTGGACTACTGACTGTCCAAACAGCACGTTACAAGTTGTCGAATCAGATTTGTGTGTTCAGACGGCAGTCATTTTCTGATATGGCTACGCTTGCTACGTGCTCCTTCTCCGGCGCTCTAGGTCGCCATGCTCCCGAGCCTCAGCGGAGGTGACCGGTCCACTCCTGATCCCCGGGATTGTCATTTTGGTCGGCGTCCTGCGGCTGGAGCCGCGTGTTGGGGAGGAGGTACTGTTACATGTGCTCCCTCTCCGGCCTCTAGGTCACCAGGCTGCTCGTTATGGCACACACCTGTCACCATCGTTAGGCGCACCTGCGCGTCTCACCTGGCACTCACCTGGATTCCATCACCTCCACGATTACCTTCCCTATATATGTCACCTTCCCCAGGTCGTTCTATTTCTGTTTCAGTTTCCTCTCTGTGCGTTGTTCATGTTTCTTGTTTTGTTCATTTGTTTAATAAAATATATACTCCCTGAACTTGCTTCCCGACTCCCATGTTACACATTGTGAGGTCTTCTGTAAATGAAGACCACAAGGAAAAGATTGATATGATTTGTGAAAACATTCAGACATGCAAAGATTCCTGGATAAACTCATCTGATAAATCCCTTTCTAGACCTATTATGGGTGAGCAACAGAGTAAACCGTATCTAGAACCTAGTATGGGTGAACAACAGAGTAAACCCTATCTAGAACCTATTATGGGTGAGCAACAGAGTAAACACTATCTAGAACCTAGTATGGGTGAGCAACAGAGTAAACCGTATCTAGAACC
>NC_092160.1:29719718-29757218 GCF_045791955.1 Oncorhynchus clarkii lewisi | reverse complement strand
AGTAAAGCCTCTCCAAACAAACCAACTGAAAACCAAAGAACACTGCAGCGGATTTATATTAATGAACATATTGAATATTGTCACAGTAATCAACTCACTGGTGGTCTAACTTAACACATAACGTTCAGAACAACCACGCCCCAAACATTTCTTCATGACAGCATGGTCACAAAATGGTTGCTCACAGACATAAACCAACAGCAACGACACAGCACCCCACCCACCCAACCACGTACCCACCCACACACACCCAACCACCCACCCCTGCACCCCTGTACCCAGTCATTTACCTATCACATTGATGATTGTCTCAGTAGTTTAACATGGGATAGTTCTCCAGTTTCCTAACACATTGATGATTGTCTCAGTAGTTTAACATGGGATAGTTCTCCAGTTTCCTATCATATTGATGATTGTCTCAGTAGTTTAACATGGGATAGTTCTCCAGTTTCCTAACACATTGATGATTGTCTCAGTAGTTTAACATGGGATAGTTCTCCAGTTTCCTATCATATTGATGATTGTCTCAGTAGTTTAACATGGGATAGTTCTCCAGTTTCCTAACACATTGATGATTGTCTCAGTAGTTTAACATGGGATAGTTCTCCAGTTTCCTATCATATTGATGATTGTCTCAGTAGTTTAACATGGGATAGTTCTCCAGTTTCCTATCATATTGATGATTGTCTCAGTAGTTTAACATGGGATAGTTCTCCAGTTTCCTAACACATTGATGATTGTCTCAGTAGTTTAACATGGGATAGTTCTCCAGTTTCCTAACACATTGATGATTGTCTCAGTAGTTTAACATGGGATAGTTCTCCAGTTTCCTATCATATTGATGATTGTCTCAGTAGTTTAACATGGGATAGTTCTCCAGTTTCCTATCATATTGATGATTGTCTCAGTAGTTTAACATGGGATAGTTCTCCAGTTTCCTATCACATTGATGATTGTCTCAGTAGTTTAACGTGGGATTGTTCTCCAGTTTCCTATCATATTGATGATTGTCTCAGTAGTTTAACATGGGATTGTTCTCCAGTTTCCTATCACATTGATGATTGTCTCAGTAGTTTAATGTGGGATAGTTCTCCAGTTTCCTATCATCTTGATGATTGTCTCAGTAGTTTAACATGGGATTGTTCTCCAGTTTCCTATCACATTGATGATTGTCTCAGTAGTTTAACATGGGATAGTTCTCCAGTTTCCTATCATATTGATGATTGTCTCAGTAGTTTAACATGGGATAGTTCTCCAGTTTCCTATCATATTGCTGATTGTCTCAGTAGTTTAACACGAGATTGTTCTCCAGTTTCCAATCGGACTCCTTTTCACTGCTTGCGTCCCAAATGGCACCTTATTCCCCATATAGTGTCCTCTTTGGACTAGGACCCATAAGTCACTGGTCAGAAGTAGTTCACTATGTAGGGAAAAGTATGTAATTTGGTACACAGCCACAGTGACCTGATAGGTCCCGTTGGTATGAGAAGACCCCTGGGGATTGCATGGGTCTGAGTCCAACCAGTCATAGAACTACTGTACCATCAGCAGGACACACATCCCTAGTCCCAGCGAAGCTCCACGGCGGGTGGAAAGGCCACCAATGTGGGTGTGTCAGTTGGAACGTTTGGCCCAACTGATGCATCATCAAATTACCTCACAAAGTTCTGTTTCTTTCTCAGTTTTCTGTGCATGAAACTTATGCCTCCATTTTTAGTAAAGTTCAGTAAATCAATTGTATTTGTCCATTTTAGTTATTGCGTTTCTATGTCCTGAAACCTGTATGGGCTGACTGGCTGCAGGTCTCAACCCTCCATCTACGTCTCCACGGCGACACGTTTGTTTCTAAAGCCAGGATCTGGTCTTAAAAACATGAGAGTTACGACCGGCGAATCAGAAGGACATGACTGTTTCACTCTTTGGGTGTAGGCACTAGGCCAGTAGGAGACGAGAACTCACAAAATCTACAAGGGGAGAACGCTATATATGTAACCAGTGGGATACAAACCTGGGTTCACCAGGGAAGAAACCAAGGTCTTGACCCTGAGAACAAGAATGAATTCTCTCTAGGGCTAAGGGCCTGACACACTGGTTTTTAAATCGGAGCCGGGACTACCTTGTCATGAGACCATGAGCATCCATGAACGACTCATGTCCACTACATATATTTCTACAGATATTTTTGGCCATGAAGCAAACTGTAACGAACTTTCATCTAAATACAGGTGGCTTCAAAGAGAGAAAAGTAAGTGAAAAGTGTGATACATCTAAGGCAAGTACAGCAATACAAGTTCTAAAACGGTTACGAGAATTATGTTCTCAATGTTCTTAAACTGAACTTCAATTGAACTACTCAGTCTGCAACCCAGAATTTGTAAGATACTGGTTGAATGAAACAGACGGAGGCCCAGCTATGATAGTCAAAATGTTTATTCACGAGAGCGCTGGTCCGTTGTACAAAACCATTCATTTTATACTGGCTCTTTACGCCCATACTTCACACACAAACAGTAGGTATCCTACGCACATACTTTCACACACAAATAGTAGGTATCCTACGCACATACTGTATTACTACCCAGCCGACAAAGATTAGGGAGACCTTGAGACCTTGAGAAGTACTCTCTGTCCTCTCCCAAATCTCTAGCCAGGTCGGAACCGAATTTTGCTCAGAGAGTCTGTGTTGAAGATACTATAAAAACATATTGTACAGATATATTGTTTTACCCTATTTCTGACTAAAACTACACACATCATTTATTGTAACTGTACTGGCTAAAACTACACAAAACCATCAGATAATAATTGTATGATTCTAATCAATTTCATAGAGTTGTAAGTTTTCAGAGTGGAGTTATTTCATCATTATCTTCCAACATTTAAAATACTTTAACAAAAGCCCAGCGGAAACTACTACCAAATACACTGCAAAGCACCTCTCTGTATCCTGGGCTGCATCTGGTCAACAGTAGTGCGCTCTATAGGTAATAGGATGCCATTTGGAACATATGTCTGGTCTCTCCTCTCTGTTGCTATAGACCAGAAACTGTCTGGTCTCTCCTCTCCTCTCTGTTGCTATAGACCAGAAACTGTCTGGTCTCTCCTCTCTGTTACTATAGACCAGAAACTATGTCTGGTCTCTCCTCTCCTCTCTGTTACTATAGACCAGAAACTGTCTGGTCTCTCCTCTCTGTTGCTATAGACCAGAAACTGTCTGGTCTCTCCTCTCTGTTACTATAGACCAGAAACTATGCCTGGTCTCTCCTCTCTGTTACTATAGACCAGAAACTATGTCTGGTCTCTCCTCTCTGTTGCTATAGACTAGAAACTGTCTGGTCTCTCCTCTCTGTTACTATAGACCAGAAACTATGACTGGTCTCTCCTCTCTGTTGCTATAGACCAGAAACTGTCTGGTCTCTCCTCTCTGTTACTATAGACCAGAAACTGTCTGGTCTCTCCTCTCTGTTACTATAGACCAGAAACTATGCCTGGTCTCTCCTCTCTGTTACTATAGACCAGAAACTATGTCTGGTCTCTCCTCTCTGTTGCTATAGACCAGAAACTATGTCTGGTCTCTCCTCTCTGTTACTATAGACCAGAAACTATGCCTGGTCTCTCCTCTCTGTTACTATAGACCAGAAACTATGCCTGGTCTCTCCTCTCTGTTACTATAGACCAGAAACTATGCCTGGTCTCTCCTCTCTGTTACTATAGATGAGAAACTATGCCCGGTCTCTCCTCTCTGTTGCTGTAGACCAGAAACTATGCCTGGTCTCTTCTCTATGTTGCTATAGACCAGACACTCAGCCTGGTCTCTTCTCTATGTTGCTGCAGACCAGAAACTATGCCTGGTCTCTTATCTATGTTGCTGCAGACCAGAAACTCAGCTTGGTCTCTTATCTATGTTGCTGCAGGCCAGAAACTGTATGCCTGGTCTCTTATCTATGTTGCTGGAGACCAGAAACTATGCCTGGTCTCTTATCTATGTTGCTGCAGACCAGAAACTATACCTGGTCTCTCCTCTCTGTTGCTATAGACCAGAAGCTATGCCTGGTCTCTCCTCTCTGTTGCTATAGACCAGAAACTATGTCTGGTCTCTAATCTATGTTGCTGCAGACCAGAAACTCAGCCTGGTCTCATATCTATGTGGCTGCAGACCAGAAACTATGCCTGGTCTCTCCTCTCTGTTGCTATAGACCAGAAACTATGCCTAGTCTCTCCTCTCTGTTGCTATTGACCAAAAACTGTATGCCTGGTCTTTCTGTTCTGTTTCCAAGAGCAACCCCCTTCAGCCCTGTCATCATCACAAATCAAAAGGCATTGCACTGTTTGGCATTTGCCAATAAAGAAATGAATAAATACAACTGGTGCCAAAGTAAACTGTATGGACTGTCAGTGAAGGAAAGTTGAATATCAAAGACAGTAGAATTGGTTCCCTGGCCCTTTAGTTGGCTTGATGTTATCTGGAGAGCAGTGCTGTGTTGGGTGGTCTCCCTCCCTCCCTCCCTCCCTCCCTCCCTCCCTCCCTCCCTCCCTCCCTCCCCCATCCCTTCTCTTTCACCCCCCTTTCTCTCCATCCCTCTCACCCCCCCTCTCTCTCCATCCCTCATCCCTCTCTCTTTCTCCCCCCCTCTCTCTCCATCCTCATCTCCATTTCCCTCTCTCCCTTCCTCTTCCCCTCCCTTTTTCTCTCTCCATCCCACTCCCTCTCTCTCTCCACCCCCTCCCTTTCTCTCCCCCTTTCTTTCTCTCCATCCCTCTCTCTCTCCACCCTCTCCCTCTCTATTTCCCTCTCTCTCTCATCCCTCTCTCTCTCTCCATCCCCATCTCCATTTCCCTCTCTCCATTCCTCTTCCCCTCCCTTTTTCTCTCTCCATCCCTCTCTCTCTCCACCCTCTCCCTCTCTATTTCTCTCTCTCTCTCATCCCTCTCTCTCTCTCCCCTCTCCCGTTCTCTCTCTCCATCCCCCCTCTCTCTCTTGCTCTCCCCCCTCTCCCTTTGAGGGTCACACACTGTGAATGGCCGAGTGCCCTATTCGAACAAATCCTGCAGCCCAATTCTCTCTGTGAGACACAAAACAGCATTCCTTAAGTATGAAATGAATTGGTTTCCATGTATTCAATGTACCGAATCAATGTACCGAATCAATGTACCGAATCAATGTACCGAATCTATGGCCCTGGGTAGAGAGAGGTTGTCCTTCGGCACAGATCCAGAATCAGATTCCCCTCCTCCCATCCTAACATTAACCTCAAGGAGGAAAAAAACACTAAGCTGACCTTAGATCAGCGACTTGGAACGACTGCTGCTCTGGTCTTGATGATGTCTGAATACCAAGGGACTGTGATCTCAGCGGTGATCTCCCACTTAATGTTTTCCCTGCTTTCAGATGAAAGGTTGATGGAGAAGAGCAGAGGAACAAGGGAAGATAAATAGATATATGAATAAATCAAAAGCTAATATTTCATATCCTGGTGGGTGTTATAAATGAAAGGGATGAAGAAGAAGCGTCTCACATCCTCCTGGGCTGTGTCCCAAAACGGCACCCCTTTAAAACGCCTACATTTCACCAGAGCTCTATATAGGTGCACATATAAACAGGGTACCGTTATGGAACACACACAGATCTCCTCACTTCTATACAAACACATGGTGATTAACTCACCACTCTCTATTGATGAGTGAAAGTTAGGATGGAGGGGGATGCATTAGACTACTACAAAAGTATTTCCCTTCAACCCCTCCTATTACCTCTCCCTTCCTCTGTCTCTCTACCCCTCCTATTACCTCTCCCTTCCTCTGTCTCTCTACCCCTCCTATTACCTCTCCCTTCCTCTGTCTCTCTACCCCTCCTATTACCTCTCCCTTCCTCTGTCTCTCTACCCCTCCTATTACCTCTCCCTTCCTCTGTCTCTCTACCCCTCCTATTACCTCCCCCTTCCTCTGTCTCTCTACCCCTCCTATTACCTCCCCCTTCCTCTGTCTCTCTACCCCTCCTATTACCTCCCCCTTTCTCTGTCTCTCTACCCCTCCTATTACCTCCCCCTTCCTCTGTCTCTCTACCCCCTCCTATTACCTCCCCCTTCCTCTGTCTCTCTACCCCTCCTATTACCTCCCCTTTCCTCTGTCTCTCTACCCCTCCTATTACCTCCCCCTTCCTCTGTCTCTCTACCCCCTCCTATTACCTCTCCCTTCCTCTGTCTCTCTACCCCTCCTATTACCTCCCCTTTCCTCTGTCTCTCTACCCCTCCTATTACCTCTCCCTTCCTCTGTCTCTCTACCCCTCATATTACCTCCCCTTTCCTCTGTCTCTCTACCCCTCCTATTACCTCTCCCTTCCTCTGTCTCTCTACCCCTCCTATTACCTCCCCTTTCCTCTGTCTCTCTACCCCTCCTATTACCTCCCCCTTTCTCTGTCTCTCTCTACCCCTCCTATTACCTCCCCCTTCCTCTGTCTCTCTACCCCTCCTATTACCTCTCCCTTCCTCTGTCTCTCTACCCCTCCTATTACCTCTCCCTTCCTCTGTCTCTCTACCCCTCCTATTACCTCCCCCTTTCTCTGTCTCTCTCTACCCCTCCTATTACCTCTCCCTTCCTCTGTCTCTCTACCCCTCCTATTACCTCCCCCTTCCTCTGTCTCTCTACCCCTCCTATTACCTCTCCCTTCCTCTGTCTCTCTACCCCTCCTATTACCTCCCCTTTCCTCTGTCTCTCTACCCCTCCTATTACCTCCCCCATCCTCTGTCTCTCTACCCCTCCTATTACCTCCCCCTTCCTCTGTCTCTCTTCCCCTCCTATTACCTCCCCCTTTCTCTGTCTCTCTACCCCTCCTATTACCTCCCCCTTCCTCTGTCTCTCTACCCCCTCCTATTACCTCCCCCTTTCTCTGTCTCTCTCAACCCCTCCTATTACCTCCCCCTTCCTCTGTCTCTCTCTACCCCTCCTATTACCTCCCCCTTTCTCTGTCTCTCTCAACCCCTCCTATTACCTCCCCCTTCCTCTGTCTCTCTCTACCCCTCCTATTACCTCTCCCTTCCTCTGTCTCTCTACCCCTCCTATTACCTCCCCTTTCCTCTGTCTCTCTACCCCTCCTATTACCTCCCCCTTCCTCTGTCTCTCTCTACCCCTCCTATTACCTCTCCCTTCCTCTGTCTCTCTACCCCTCCTATTACCTCCCCTTTCCTCTGTCTCTCTACCCCTCCTATTACCTCCCCCTTTCTCTGTCTCTCTACCCCTCCTATTACCTCCCCCTTCCTCTGTCTCTCTACCCCCTCCTATTACCTCCCCCTTTCTCTGTCTCTCTCAACCCCTCCTATTACCTCCCCCTTCCTCTGTCTCTCTCTACCCCTCCTATTACCTCCCCCTTTCTCTGTCTCTCTCAACCCCTCCTATTACCTCCCCCTTCCTCTGTCTCTCTCTACCCCCTCCAATTACCTCCCCCTTTCTCTGTCTCTCTCAACCCCTCCTATTACCTCCCCCTTCCTCTGTCTCTCTCTACCCCTCCTATTACCTCCCCCTTTCTCTGTCTCTCTCAACCCCTCCTATTACCTCCCCCTTCATCTGTCTCTCTCTACCCCTCCTATTACCTCCCCCTTTCTCTGTCTCTCTCAACCCCTCCTATTACCTCCCCCTTCCTCTGTCTCTCTCTACCCCTCCTATTGCCTCCCCCATTCCTCTGTCTCTCTCAACCCCTCCTATTACCTCCCCCTTCCTCTGTCTCTCTACCCCCTCCTATTACCTCTCCCTTCCTCTGTCTCTCTACCCCTCCTATTACCTCCCCTTTCCTCTGTCTCTCTACCCCTCCTATTACCTCTCCCTTCCTCTGTCTCTCTACCCCTCATATTACCTCCCCTTTCCTCTGTCTCTCTACCCCTCCTATTACCTCTCCCTTCCTCTGTCTCTCTACCCCTCCTATTACCTCCCCTTTCCTCTGTCTCTCTACCCCTCCTATTACCTCCCCCTTTCTCTGTCTCTCTCTACCCCTCCTATTACCTCCCCCTTCCTCTGTCTCTCTACCCCTCCTATTACCTCTCCCTTCCTCTGTCTCTCTACCCCTCCTATTACCTCCCCCTTTCTCTGTCTCTCTCTACCCCTCCTATTACCTCTCCCTTCCTCTGTCTCTCTACCCCTCCTATTACCTCCCCCTTCCTCTGTCTCTCTACCCCTCCTATTACCTCTCCCTTCCTCTGTCTCTCTACCCCTCCTATTACCTCCCCTTTCCTCTGTCTCTCTACCCCTCCTATTACCTCCCCCATCCTCTGTCTCTCTACCCCTCCTATTACCTCCCCCTTCCTCTGTCTCTCTTCCCCTCCTATTACCTCCCCCTTTCTCTGTCTCTCTACCCCTCCTATTACCTCCCCCTTCCTCTGTCTCTCTACCCCCTCCTATTACCTCCCCCTTTCTCTGTCTCTCTCAACCCCTCCTATTACCTCCCCCTTCCTCTGTCTCTCTCTACCCCTCCTATTACCTCCCCCTTTCTCTGTCTCTCTCAACCCCTCCTATTACCTCCCCCTTCCTCTGTCTCTCTCTACCCCTCCTATTACCTCTCCCTTCCTCTGTCTCTCTACCCCTCCTATTACCTCCCCTTTCCTCTGTCTCTCTACCCCTCCTATTACCTCCCCCTTCCTCTGTCTCTCTCTACCCCTCCTATTACCTCTCCCTTCCTCTGTCTCTCTACCCCTCCTATTACCTCCCCTTTCCTCTGTCTCTCTACCCCTCCTATTACCTCCCCCTTTCTCTGTCTCTCTACCCCTCCTATTACCTCCCCCTTCCTCTGTCTCTCTACCCCCTCCTATTACCTCCCCCTTTCTCTGTCTCTCTCAACCCCTCCTATTACCTCCCCCTTCCTCTGTCTCTCTCTACCCCTCCTATTACCTCCCCCTTTCTCTGTCTCTCTCAACCCCTCCTATTACCTCCCCCCTCCTCTGTCTCTCTCTACCCCCTCCAATTACCTCCCCCTTTCTCTGTCTCTCTCAACCCCTCCTATTACCTCCCCCTTCCTCTGTCTCTCTCTACCCCTCCTATTACCTCCCCCTTTCTCTGTCTCTCTCAACCCCTCCTATTACCTCCCCCTTCATCTGTCTCTCTCTACCCCTCCTATTACCTCCCCCTTCCTCTGTCTCTCTCAACCCCTCCTATTACCTCCCCCTTCCTCTGTCTCTCTCTACCCCTCCTATTACCTCCCCCATTCCTCTGTCTCTCTCAACCCCTCCTATTACCTCCCCCTTCCTCTGTCTCTCTCTACCCCTCCTATTACCTCCCCCTTTCTCTGTCTCTCTCAACCCCTCCTATTACCTCCCCCTTCATCTGTCTCTCTCTACCCCTCCTATTACCTCCCCCTTTCTCTGTCTCTCTCAACCCCTCCAATTACATCCCCCTTTCTCTGTCACTCTCTACCTCTCCTATTACTTCCCCTTTACTCTGTCTCTCTCTACCCCTCATATTACCTCCCCCTTTCTCTGTCTCTCTCTACCCCTCCTATTACCTCCCCCTTTCTCTGTCTCTCTCTACCCTCTCCAATTACATCCCCCTTTCTCTGTCTCTCTCTACCCCCTCCTATTACCTCCCCCTTTCTCTTTCTCTCTCTACCCCTCCTATTATCGCCCCCTTCCTCTTTTTCTCTCTCTACCCCTCCACTTTCCTCCCTCTTTCTCTCTCGCTCTCTACTCCTGTCCTTCCTACCCAGAATCAGTGTGTATTTGGCCAGTCCATCAGTGCCATTATGTTTTACTTCCCCAGAGACATAGATCTCTGCTGTTTGGCTTCAATATAACCTGAGTTAACAAACCACAGATTAGAACTGAACTAGCTGTCATGTTGCCAGTGCTTTATTCAGATGCCCTAACTGTATTCAACACTCCTAGGTGTGTGTGTGAGTGTGTGTGTGTGTGTGTACATGCGTGTTTGTGTGTACATGCATGTTTGTGTGTGCATGAATGTGTGTGTGTGCTTGTGTGTGCATGCCAGCATGCCAGCGTGCAGAGTGTGTGTGTGTGTACATGTGAGTGAGTGTGTGTGTAATTCAGACAATAGCTAACCGCGTTAAGCCCATGTTGAACTGTGTTGAAGCCTGAACTGACTCTAACAGATGTGGATGTGAACAGGAAAACACACTCCGTTCTTCCTCCTACGCAGCTGTACTGTACATTAATTGATGACTGAATGAAGGGGGTATACACTGTTGTTTCTCTTTGTCACCACTACTAAAGGATAATACCCTTTCTGTTCCTGAACCCACTGTCCCCCATTGTCTCTCACTGTCCCTCACTGTCCCCCCCTGTCCCTCACTGTCCCTCACTCTGCATCTACACCCAGCCCACACAGTCGACTATGGACCCAGGTGGATCTGACTGGGGAAGACCTGGGGAGAATCTGACTCACTCTCTCTCTCTCTTTCTTTCACTCTTTCTCCATCTCTCTTTCTCTCCCTCTTCCTCTCTCTTTCCTTCCCTCCTTCTATCTCCTCTCGCTCCCCGTTCACACAGTTAATACCTGCAATATAAACACAAAACTACTCATATAGCTAGAAATCTACTGAAATCCCTGAATTCCACCATTCCTGTCTGCAACTCCTAGGAGTAGACCATAGATATACAAATGGTAGATGTCCATCAATCTTACATGGAAGAAGTTTGGAACCACCAAGACTCTTTCTAGAGCTGCCCACCCAGACAAACTGAGGAATCAGGGAGAAGTGACTTCGTCAGGGAGGTGACCAAGAACAGTGGTCACTCTGACAGAGCTCTAGCGTTCCTCTGTGGAGATTGGAGAACCTTCCAGAAAGACAACCATCTCTGCAGCACTCCACCAATCAGGCCTTTATGGTAGAGTGGCCAGACGGAAGCCACTCCTCAGTATAAGGCATGACAGCCTGCTTGGAGTTTGCCAAAAGCCACCTAAAGACTCTCAGACCATGAGAAACAATATTATCTGGTCTGATGAAACCAAGATTTAACTCTTTGACCTGCATGCCAAGCGTTACATCTGGAGGAAACCTGGCACTATTCCTACGGTGAAGCATGGTGGTGGCAGCATCATGCTGTGTGGTGTTTTTCAGCGGCAGGGACTGGGAGACTAGTCAGGATCGAGGCAAAGACCAACAGAAAAAAGTACAGCGAGATCCATGATGAAAACCTGCTCCAGAGAGCTCAGGACCTCAGACTGGGTCGAGGTTCACCATCCAACAGAACAACGACCCTAAGCACACAGCCACGACAACGCAGGAGTGGCTTTGGGACAAATCTCTGAATGTCCTTGAGTGACCCAGCCAGAGCCCAGACTTGAACTCGATAGAACATCTCTGGAGAGACCTGAAAATAGCTGTTCTGCCACGCTTCCATCCAACCTGACAGAGCTTGAGAGGATCTGCAGAGAAGAATGGAAGAAACTCCCCAAATACAGGTTGGAGCTTCATACCCAATAAGACTTTAGGCTGTAATCAATGCCACACATGCTTCAACAAAGTACTGAGTAAAGGTTCTGAATACTTTCACGGACTACATCCGTGAAATTGCAGAGCGCCAAATTCAAAATAAAAATGGTGCAATATTAAACATTCATGAAAATACAAGTGTCTTACATCGTTTAAAAGCTTAACTTCTTGTTAATCCAGACGTTTTGTCAGATTTCAAAAAAGCTTTACGGCGAAAGCATGCCATGCAATTATCTGAGGACAGCGCCCCGCTTACAAAAGCATTACAAACATTTTCCAAACAAGCAGAGGTGTACGAAAGTCAGAAATATCGCTAAAATAAATCACTTACCTTTGAAGAACTTCCTCTGTTTGCAATCCCAAAGGGTCTCAGATACATAACAAATGGTTGTTTTGTTCGAGAAAGTCCTTCTTTATATCCCAAAATATTCAGTTTATTTGGTGCGCTTGATTCAGTAATCCACCGGTTTCCGTCGTTCAAAATGCATACAAAGGAATCCCAAAAGTTACCAATAAACTTCGTAACAACGTTACAAATAAACTTCGTAACCAATAAACTTCCAAACAAGTCAAACAACGTTTCTAATCAACCCTTAGGTACCCTAATATGTAAATAAACAATACAATTTAAGACAGAGAATAGTATGTTCCTTAACGGAGATAAATAACGAAGTGCGTGCCCTCATCCACGCACGCCACAAAACTACAGCCAAAATGGGAGCCACCTAGAAAAACTACAAATTTTAGCTCATTTTTTTAAAAAACAAGCCTGAAACTTTCTAAAGACTGTTGACATCTACTGGAAGCCCTAGGAACTGCAATCTGGGAGGTATTCCCAGATATTCATTTGATTTCCCATAGACAGCCATTTCAATGAGTGGTGACCTAAAAAAAAAAATATGGATGGATTCTCCTTGGGTTATCGCATGCCATATCAGTTTTGTTATACTCACAGACATTATTTTAACAGTTTTAGAAACTTTAGAGTGTTTTCTATCAAATACTGCCAATTATATGCATATACTAGCTCCTGGGCCTGTGTAACAAGCAGTTTACTTTGGGCACCTCAGTCATCCAAACTTCAGAATACTACCCCATATCCTTAAACACACACCCACACACTCAACATGACTCATTACACACACCCACACACTCAACTTGACTTTTTACACACACCCACACACTCAACATCTTACTATTTGCACATCACTACAACACTGTATATAGTATTTGAAATGTCTCTACTCTTTTTGAACTGTGTAATGTTAACTGTACAATTTTTATTGTGTATTTGACTTTTGTTTATTATCTATTTCACTTGCTTTGACAATGTAAACATGTTTCCCATGCCAATAAAGATATTGAACTGAAATTGAATTGAGAGAGAGTGCCAGAGAGGGAGACAGAGAGCGAGAGAGAAAGACAGAGAAGGAGAGAGAGGTAGAGAGAGAGAGGTAGAGAGAGAGAAATAGAGAGTGAAATAGAGAGAGATAAAGATAATGCTATATAAAACCCATCTGCATGTGTGTGTATGTGGCCTGGATATTTAGTCAGGTGGACAGAGGAGTATTGGACTGTTGGCTAGGGCCACTGGTGTACCACTTGTCTACCAAAATGTTCTCAGTCTCATTGTAAAATGTCATAGAATAGCATCAGATTAGCTATGAAACTGAACATATTTCTCTTTGCCTCATGGCAATATGTGTAGAGTTGCAGGGAGTTATACTGAACACAAATATAAAGCATATCAAATTAAATGGTATTTGTCACATACTCCGAATACGTCAGGTGTAGACCTTACAGTGAAATGCTTACTGACAAGAATGTTAGTTTGTTGGTGATCTGGACGCCAAGGAATGGCAATTACTTTTTTCCCTCATATAGTTTCTCGGTGGCTATACACAGCTACAGATTCATGTATCATTTGGTTAGCTAGCAAGATGTTAAATTACTATTATACAGTTAGTGAATTTGTGAATGCAAGAGATATGCTATCCATTCTGATTTCACACTCAGAGCACTGAGTGTGCCAGAGCAGAGAACAACTGATGAATTTACCAAAGTGCAACACCTGCTGAATACGACTGGTGTCAGTAAACGTAGGCAAAAAAAAGTTAATTAGTAAAGAACGCTCTAGATAACATGTAAACAGCCTAACCAGCTAACCAGCTACGGTGAATAAAACAGTCAGAGTGAGGTGTTCATTTGTGTCTCTCATTTGTGTCTGGAAGTCGCTAGCTAGCAAGATAGCCAACTTTAGCCAGTTAGCTTGGGTGCTTGATTGGGGCAAGCATGCATTTGCAGGAAATCTGTAGAAGGACTAGGAGGCTACAATTCTCCATTGTTTATTTGTGGAATTTGATGGCCATCTAGCCAAAAAAGTTTGATAGGGTTGTCTAATGTTCCTTTGTTAGATGTTATCTCATCTTGCTCTGGCTAGCATTAGTTGTTGATCTTGTTGTTGTTGATGTGCATAACTAAGGGAGAGAGAGACTACCTTTTCATTGTTGTTTGAGCAATAGGACTGTAAAGTTCCGAAACGTAAGAGGACTCCCGTGGTGTTTAGGTATTTGCGAAAATCCATTCAGGTGTATTATGTGGTCTTTGGTGAATGCGTTCTAATGATCTAAAGTCACGCTATGGCAACTGCCTGTAAGTAAACGATCCAGTTCAAAGTGAATGATGTCTGGTGGCACATGGCTTGTTTGTATAAAGATCTACTGTAGCTCTGATTGACTATAGTGCATCGGTCTGTGGAGACTCCGGTCCTGGACAAGACAAATGTTTTGATTTGGTTTTATTTGCTGCAGTGTCTGTTAATTGTCCAAATGCACGTCTGCTTTTCCACTCTATATTGCTAGTAAACGTCATTCCCAAACTGGTCAGAATTGAAGGAACGATGGATGGTGCTAAATACAGGGAAATTCTTGAGGGAAACCTGTTTCAGTCTTCAAGAGATTTGAGACTGGGACGGAGGTTCACCTTCCAGCAGGACAATGAATCTAGCATACTGCTAATGCAACACTCGAGTGGTTTAAGGGGAAACATTTAAATGTCTTGGAATAGCCTAGTCAAAGCCCAGACCTCAATCCAATTGAGAATCTGTGGTATGACTTAAAGACTGCTGTACACCAGCGGAACCCATCCAACTTGAAAGAGCTGGAGCAGTTTTCCCTTGAAAACTGGCGTGAGTTGGGGTGGGCAGTTTGTTTGTTTTTCTATGTTGGTTTTTGAGTTCGGCCTAGTATGGTTCTCAATCAGAGGCAGCTGTCAATTGTTGTCCCTGATTGAGAATCATACTTAGGTAGCCTGGGTTTCACTTTTGGTTTGTTTCCGTGTGAGTGTTTGGGCATCATGTTACTCTTTTGTTTTGTTCACATCGTTTATTGTTTTGTTCCAGTGTTCAGTTTGTTTATTAAAAAGACATAAACACTTTCCACGCTGCACCTTGGTCCTCCTTTCTATCTCCAGACGACATCCGCTACACTTGAGTCAATAAGTATTCAAACGCCTTGTTGTGGTAAGCCTAAATATGTTGAGGAGTAAAAATGTGCTTACCAAGTCACATAATAAGTTGCATGCTCACTCTATGTGCAATAATAGTGTTAAAAATATTTTTTTTATGACTACCTCATCTCTGTACCCCACATGTGCAATTATCTGTAAGGTTCCTCAGTCGCGCAGTACATTTCTAAAACAGATTCAGCCATAAAGACCAGGGAGGTTTTCCAATGCCTTGCAAAGAAGGGCACCTATTGGTAAAAAAAAGCAGACAATATCCCTTTGAGCATGGTAAAGTTATTCATTACCCTTTGGATGGTGTGTCAATACACCCAATCACCACGAATATATTTGATAACATTTTGAATTTGTTCTTTACTACTAAAGTCAAGAGAAATGCATTGAATAACACATTCATAAATGGCAAAAAAGACAGTCAAAAAATAAATCATGAGATACAAGATCTTGAAGTGTATCTAGGAGATATAAGAAAGCTCAGGACATTATAAAAAAAAAAACACATATCCTACCCTTTTTGGGGTAGGCACAAAATTTCCATCATCCTTCCATTCATTTATTTAAACCGGTACCTGTTACCTTCAGACGAGTCCCATGACACTTGTGAGGGTCGTAGAGCAAAACGGAAACCAACAACATTGTAGTTCCTCCACAATACTAACCTAATTGACAGAGTGAAAAGGAGGAAGCCTGTAGGCTAAAAAAAAAACTATTCCAAAACATGCATCCTGTTTGCAACAAGGTACTAAAGTAATACGGCAACAAATGTGGCAAAGCAATTAACTTTTTGTCCTGAATACAAAGTGTTATGTTTGGGACAAATCCAGTACAACACATGACTGAGTACCACTCCTCATATTTTCAAGCATAGTGGTGGCTGCATCACCTTATGGGTATGCTTGTAATCGATAAATAATGAGGAGTTTTTCAGGATAAAAAATAAACTGAATGGAACTAAGCACAGGCAAAATCCTAGAGGAAAACCTGGTTCAGTCTGCTTTCCACTAGCTACTAGGAGATGCATTTACCTTTCAGCAGTACAATGACCTAAAACACAAGGCCAAATCTACACTGGAGTTACTTTCCAAGACAGTGAATGTTCCTGAGTGGCTGAGTTACAGTTTTGTCTTAAATGTACTTGAAAATCTATGGCAAGACCTGCAAATGGTTGTCTAGCAATGATCAACAACCTATTTGACAGAGCTTGAAGAATGTTGAAAATACATGGCCAAATATTATACAATCCAGGTGTGCAAAGCTCTTAGAGACTTACCCAGAAAGACTCACAGCTCTTAGAGACTTACCCAGAAAGACTCACAGCTCATAGAGACTTACCCAGAAAGACTCACAGCTCAGAGACTTACCCAGAAAGACTCACAGCTCTTAGAGACTTACCCAGAAAGACTCACAGCTCATAGAGACTTACCCAGAAAGACTCACAGCTCATAGAGACTTACCCAGAAAGACTCACAGCTCAGAGACTTACCCAGAAAGACTCACTGCTCTTAAGAGACTTACCCAGAAAGACTCACAGCTCTTAGACTTACCCAGAAAGACTCACAGCTCATAGAGACTTACCCAGAAAGACTCACAGCTCATAGAGACTTACCCAGAAAGACTCGCAGCTCTTAGACTTACCCAGAAAGACTCACAGCTCTTAGATACTCATCCAGAAAGACTCAAAGCTCTTAGAGAAGTACCCAGAAAGACTCACAGCTGCCAAAGGTGATTCTAACATGTAAATACTTATGTCAATTAGATATTTCTGTATTTCATATTGAATAAATGATCTAACATTTCTCAAAACATTTCCACTTTGTCATTATGGGGTATTGTGTGTAGATCAGAAAGAGAAAAAAAATATTAGATCCTTTTTCAATTCAGGCTGTAACACAATAAAATATGGACTAAGTTAAGGGGTTTGAATACTTTCTGAAGGCACGGTATGCCAACTAACGTGCTCTAATATAAAACTTTGCAAAATACAGCTATCCTGTAATCAGATAATACAAACCGTACAGTATATCCAAGAACAGCTAAAAAGCATGTCTCGGTTTCAAATCAGATTTCCTCAATGACATTAAAAGGAATAATAATCATTTTAATACGATGTTGAACAGAATTCCTGACTGACTTAATTTTATCGAATGAAAACTACCTCAAGGGATGTTATGGAATATTTGTTTAGTCAGAACATCGATTTCCTGTGGCATGACGGGGACTAGGATTGCTATGTTTGGGTAATACATGTATCAAAGGCAGGCATGCCTATGGAAGCAACTCAATAAAAATAATAACGAACAGAGGCGGGGCCACATTTCTACAGAAGGACATATCTCAGGGGATAGAGAAAGACTTTCCCATACAACCTTATGATATCACCCCTGACAGCTTCATCAGGAAGGACTGCCAGCCAACAGAAGCTAAGGCTTAAAAGATCTCAACCCCCTGTGTTCTCACTGATCTCACAGTCTGTCTGTCTGGCTGGTTTGCATTGTGTTAATGTTGGCTCAGAACACACACATATACATACACACACACACACACGCACACACACACACACACGAAGACATATACACACACAAATATGAGCACAAACACTAGAATGTCACGGGCAAACCTTGTAATCAAGTCGTCAAAGCTACTTTAGGCTGCTACTGTGTGAGCTGAGAGTGCTATGGACGTACACACACACACACACACACACACACATCCTCTAGAAAACTGCCAAGCCTCTCTCTTGTTCCTGGACTCAAGGGTGAACCCTTGCTTCAAGTACATCTTCAAGTACAGAAGAACAAGAACAACTTTTTTAAATAAAATATATACCACACCCCCTTGGGCTTTATTGCTTAAATATTCTATTCTATATCCTATTATATTTGATTATATTCTACTCTACTCTATTATGTTCTATTTGATTATATTCTATTTGATTATATTCTACACTACTCTATTATGTTCTATTTGATTATATTCTACTCTACTCTATTATGTTCTATTTGATTATATTCTACTCTACTCTATTATGTTCTATTTGATTATATTCTACTCTACTCTATTATGTTCTATTTGATTATATTCTACACTATTCTATTATGTTCTATTTGATTATATTCTACACTATTCTATTATGTTCTATTTGATTATATTCTACTCTACTCTATTATGTTCTATTTGATTATATTCTACTCTACTCTATTATGTTCTATTTGATTATATTCTACACTATTCTATTATGTTCTTTTTGATTACATTCTACTCTACTCTATTATGTTCTATTTGATTATATTCTACACTATTCTATTATGTTCTATTTGATTATATTCTACTCTACTCTATTATGTTCTATTTGATTATATTCTACTCTACTCTATTATGTTCTATTTGATTATATTCTACACTATTCTATTATGTTCTTTTTGATTACATTCTACTCTACTCTAATCTGTTCTATTTGATTCCATTCTATTCATCGGACCATTTTTAGTCAGACATTGAAGGTAGGACTGTAAACTATGAATGAAGCAGATATGCTACCTCAACAACAGCCGCCTAGAGCTCTCTCTCTGAGAAGTACCAGGAAGTGTTGAATGAGGACAGACAGAGCCGGCCAGAAGCCAGAGCAGCTGAGGTCAGGGCTGGTAACGGTGTGTGAAGTTGAATCAGCATCACAGACATGGCTGCAGCTCTATCAGAGAAGATACTGGAGCATGGAGACAAGATAATAGCTCAGAGTCTTCCATGTATTAGAGCGGCTAGCATAACCAGATTAACCAAATGTGCACGGACGGGTTGTAATTAACGGTTGCGATACCATTGATATAACGTTCAGGCTATAAAAACCAGTGACCAGAAAATGGCATCATCTTTACCATGCATTGTTGTGTTGGAGGGGAGATGGACTGTCAGTGACGTCACCAACCATCTGCTGTTGATGCTTTTCTGTGTGTGTGTATGTATGTGTATGTGTGTGTGTGTGTGTGTGTGTGTGTGTGTGTGTGTGTGTGTGTGTGTGTGTGTGTGTGTGTGTGTGTGTGTGTGTGTGTGAGTGTGCACTTGAAGTGTACTTTCTAGAATCTCAGTGTCAGCTACAGTCCTACTTCTAACAACACGTACTAGACAGTAAGTCAGTTACAGACTGAACGCTAGTAGACACTGTGACCTTATCTGCAGGGGTCAAGTACATCACGTTGCCCTTGAGGATATTGCAGCGCAGCCAACCTCCCTCCACTCCACCCTGTCTAACTGGGGATAACATAGATCAAACTAAGTGCTATTTCCAAGTCAGTGTTCATCCTATGGATGTGCTCTACCAGATACCTTCCCCTCCCCAGTCCTCTAAGGGTTAAATACCTTCCCCTCCCCAGTCCTGTAAGGGTTAAATTCCTTCCCCTCCCCAGTCCTCTAAGGGTTAAATATCTTCCCCTCCCCAGTCCTCTAAGGGTTAAATACCTTCCCCTCCCCAGTCCACTAAGGGTTAAATACCTTCCCCTCCCCAGTCCTCTAAGGGTTAAATACCTTCCCCTCCCCAGTCCACTAAGGGTTAAATACCTTCCCCTCCCCAGTCCACTAAGGGTTAAATACCTTCCCCTCCCCAGTCCTCTAAGGGTTAAATACCTTCCCCTCTCCAGTCCTCTAAGGGTAAAATACCTTCCCCTCCCCAGTCCTCTAAGGGTTAAATACCTTCCCCTCCCCAGTCCTGTAAGGGTTAAATACCTTCCCCTCCCCAGTCCTGTAAGGGTTAAATACCTTCCCCTCCCCAGTCCTCTAAGGGTTAAATACCTTCCCCTCCCCAGTCCTCTAAGGGTTAAATACCTTCCCCTCCCCAGTCCTCTAAGGGTTAAATACCTTCCCCTCCCCAGTCCTCTAAGGGTTAAATACCTTCCCCTCCCCAGTCCTCTAAGGGTTAAATACCTTCCCCTCCCCAGTCCTCTAAGGGTTAAATACCTTCCCCTCCCCAGTCCTCTAAGGGTTAAATACCTTCCCCTCCCCAGTCCTCTAAGGGTTAAATACCTTCCCCTCCCCAGTCCTCTAAGGGTTAAATACCTTCCCCTCCCCAGTCCTGTAAGGGTTAAATACCTTCCCTTCTACCCTGACTTCAACCCCACCTCATCTAAACGGTATTTCACCCCATCCTCCCCTCCCCAACCTCTGGCCCCCTCCTTTAGAGTTTAATGGGACAGACGCCCTCTGAAGACAATGTTAATTACAGTGAATTATCAGTTTACTAACTGAACCCAATGACAATCATCTCAGACTCCATCAACTGGAAAGTGGCCAGCGTTGATAATATATTTCAGAAATGGACCGCTCCTAACTTCCTTCCTCAAGGTAATGGATTGGTTACAGAAGTAGAGCAGGTACTGTAACTTCCAAAATAAAGGAAACACCAACATAAAGTGAATAAATAGGGCGTTGGGCCAAAACAGTCTCAATGAACCTTGCCGTAGATTCTACAACTACAAGTGTCTGGAACTCTATTACAGGGATACAACACCGTTTTTCATTGAGAAAATCCATCATTTGGTGTTTTGTTGATGGTGGTGTTAAATGCTGTCTCTGGCAATGTTCCAGAATCTCCCATACGTTTTAATTGGGTTGAGATCTGATGACTTTAGACGGCCATGGCATATGGTTTACATAATCTTCATGCTCATCAAACCATTTAGTGACCACTCGTACCCTGTGGCTAGGGACATTGTCATCCTATGGGGGAATAGCCATGGTGGCCAAAACAATGGCCTGACCAGCATTTTTATACATGGCCCTAAGCAGGATGGGATGTTAATTGCTTAATTAACTCAGGAATCACACCTGTGGAATCACCTACTTTCAATATACTTTGTATCCCTAATTTAAGCTAACACAGTCATTCCTCACACACACACACACACACACACACACACACACACACACACACACACACACACACACACACACACACACACACACACACACACACATTTGTGTGGGCTGTGTGTGTGTGTGTGTGTGTATGCGTGTGTGTGTGTGTGTGTGTGTGTGTGTGTTTGAGTCACCACAGAGAAAGACGTTCTAAGGGAAAGAGGAAGCAGCGACTAACGCGTTTTGCAGCTTACCAGCAGATTCCTAACCACCTACAGCAGCCAGACTAGAGGTTTACTGTCTTTTTTTCTTTAGCCTGTCTGGAGTGTCAGATGGGCGGGGCTTCCACTTTTGCAACTATCCTATTGGTTCCATTGTGCAAGGCAAGCTCAATCAAGCACTGCTTGAACATAGGTCTGAAAGCTAAAAGAAAGAGAAAAACATCAGAGATTATGTTTAAAGACCCCTGGAGGTATAGTACGAATTTGGAGGAAAATGTTCCAATAGTTTCATTACGTTTCAAAGATGCACTCAAACAGGTGTCTTGAGATCCATGGCTGTCTCAGACCTCCTTGTTCATGTCACCTCGTAACCTCGTAACCTCATCATGTTACACAAATACTCTATGTTATTAATAGATCATTCATGTGAACTTTGGAATTATACACAAATAACAAATATACTATATACAACAAAAGTATGTGGACACCTCTTCAAATTGGTGGATTCATCTATTTCAACCACGTCCTTTGCTGACAGGTATATGAATTCAAGCACACAGCAATGCAATCTCCATAGACAAACATTGGCAGTAGAATGGCCTTACTGAAGAGCTCAGTGACTTTGAACGTGGCACCATCATAGGATGCCACCTTTCCAACAAGTCAGTTCATTAAATTTCTGGTCAACTGCAAGTGCTGTTATTGTGAAGTGGAAACGTCTAGGAGCAACAACGGCTCAGCCGCGAAGTGGTGGGACACACAATTTCACAGGACGGGACCGCCAAGTGCTGAAGCACGTAGTGCATAAAAATTGTCTGTCCTCGGTTGCAACACTCACTACGGAGTTCCAAACTGCCTCTGGAAAAAACGTCAGGACAACGTAATGGAACGTAATGGAACGTAATCAATGAACAATAACTGTCGGTTGAGAACTAAATGAAATGGGTTTCTTTCACCATGCGCAATGCCAAGCGTCAGCTGGAGTTGTGTAAAGCCCGCCACAATTGGAGCAGTGGAAAAGCGTTCTGGATTGAGATGTTGGACGAGCAGGTGTCCACATACTTTTGGTCATGTAGTATATGTTGTTGACTTGTCTTCACATTTGCTTGTCTGTCAACCTCAGGCATTCTGTAACAGTAACCAAATCCTCCCCAAACCCTGATATAAGTGGCCTATATATTGTCTGGTCCTGAAACGTTCCCCCTCCTACATAGCAGTCAAAATCAGAATCCCATGAGGGCCAAGGGGAATTTCAGTTCTGAATACTCTGCAGCTTTTTGCTGCTGACAAAATGAGAACCATGTGATTGATGATGAACGAATTAAAAGTCTGTTCCCCTCCTTTATCCTCCTGTGAAGTGTGTTCCCCTCCTTCATCCTCCTGTAAAGTGTGTTCCCCTCCTTTATCCTCCTGTAAAGTATGTTCCCCTCCTTTATCCTCCTGTGAAGTGTGTTCCCCTCCTTTATCCTCCTGTAAAGTGTGTTCCCCTCCTTTATCCTCCTGTGAAGTGTGTTCCCCCCCTTTATCCTCCTGTATGTAGAACAAGGTATTGAAGTTGCTTTGCTCTCTCTATGGGCACACACACACACACACACACACACACACACACACACACACACACACACACACACACACACACACACACACACACACACACACACACACACACACACACACACACACACACACACACACACACAGAGAGACACATAAACACACACCTTCAACACACATACAGACACACCCAGAGGAAGGAAGAACGTGTGGGCTCTATCTGTAGAGTTGCTGAAATAAAAGTCACCATTTCTTGGGCGGTGTTCTGTTTCTTGGGTGGTGTTCTGTTTCTTGGGTGGTGTTCTGTTCTGTTGCTCTCAACACTTCTGAATGCAGACAGGAGTAACACTCTCCTCTCCAGAAAACCACTGAAAGTATGATGACATGGTTTCCGGGACAAGTCTACTGAAGTCTACAGTAGTTGTGTAGTTATCTGGACAAGTCTACTGAAGTCTACAGTGGTCTTGTTGTTATCTGGATAAGTCTACTGAAGTCTACAGTGGCCTTGTTGTTATCTGGAGAAGTCTACTGAAGTCTACATTGGTCTTGTTGTTATCTGGACAAGTCTACTGAAGTCTACAGTAGTCTTGTTGTTATTTGGACAAGTCTACTGAAGTCTACAGTAGTCTTGTTGTTATCTGGACAAGTCTACTGAAGTCTACAGTAGTCTTGTTGTTATCTGGATAAGTCTACTGAAGTCTACAGTGGTCTTGTTGTTATCTGGAGAAGTCTACTGAAGTCTACATTGGTCTTGTTGTTATCTGGACAAGTCTACTGAAGTCTACAGTAGTCTTGTTGTTATCTGGACAAGTCTACTGAAGTCTAAAGTAGTCTTGTTGTTATCTGGACAAGTCTACTGAAGTCTACAGTAGTCTTGTTGTTATCTGGACAAGTCTACTGAAGTCTACATTAGTTGTGTAGTTATCTGGACAATCTACTGAAGTCTACAGTGGTCTTGTTATCTGGAGAAGTCTACTGAAGTCTACAGTAGTCTTGTTGTTATCTGGAGAAGTCTACTGAAGTCTACAGTAGTCTTGTTGTTATCTGGATAAGTCTACTGAAGTCTACAGTAGTCTTGTTGTTATTTGGACAAGTCTACTGAAGTCTACAGTGGTATTGTTGTTATCTGGACAAGTCTACTGAAGTCTACAGTAGTCTTGTTGTTATCTGGACAAGTCTACTGAAGTCTACAGTAGTCTTGTTGTTATCTGGACAAGTCTACTGAAGTCTACAGTAGTTGTGTAGTTATCTGGACAAGTTATCCTCCGTCTTATTGGAAAGTCTGCCCTCCTCTAGTTATATCAGCTCAAACCACTTTCTCTCTTATCAGATCTGTCCTCTCACAGGAAGAGTAGAGGACGGAGGTTGATCTGATATTGTAATGCGTAACCATCTACAGGCCCTGGGTTCAGTGTTAATGGCCTGTTGACAGTCTCAAACCCACCTTTAATCAGTGCATCTGAACTTTATTTGCAGACCTTTAATAGGAAAGGGAAAGGGGAGGTGAGCGGTGCGGGGGGCTGCCATAATCGACATCCACTTCTTCGGCGCCCGGGGAACAGTGAGTTAACTGCCTTGCTCAGGGGCAGAACGATGAATTCAGCAACTTATGAATTGTATGCAATATCCAGTGCACATCAAACACTCTGCACATCTCAACTTCATACTGCATCTCATGCAGAGCAGTGGTGTAATACAGTTCCTGCTGGGTAGACTTACAGTATTCTCAGTAGGACAAATTCGCTGGAATGTTTCTTGGTTGTTTTCAGGTATGTCACACCTGGTAGTCTGCAACAACCTCCTGGAATGCAAGCTCTCTCTTACGTGCACGCTCTCTCTCTCTCTCGCTCTCACCAATTATCCATAATAATATACAGCAGATGCTTTTATCCAAAGCTCAAACTTCACAATGGGTTTACTTCACTTTACAAACATCTCCTAACGTTATTACAACATTACCCAAACATCCTCCAACATTATTACAACACACTGTAGATGGATAACTGTGAGTGTGTGTGATCCCTCTGTCTCTAACTAGGCAAGTGAGTCAAGAACAAATTCTTATTTACAATGATAGCCTACCCCGGGCCAAACCTAGATGACGCTGGGCCAATTGTGCGCCGCCCTATGGGACTAACAATCAAGGCCGGATGTGATACAGTCTCGACATCACCCTACATACCCCTGATCTGTAAAATACATTCTTAAGACTGACCCAGTTCAAATTTCCCCAAGTTTAAAGTTCAAAACCCTCCTCTCAGGCTTTACATTTCCTGACGGTTGTCGACGTATTAGTGTGGGTGTTGAGTTTGCAGCCCAAAGCGTCTCACTTTATTGGGCATCAGAGGCCAAAAATGGTATCCCTGGCTTGGAGCTGTGGCCACAAATCTAGCTAACTGCATGTCTGAACAGCTTATGTAGAGTGTTCTGTGACATCTTGGAACCGCCCGACATTCTGATGACATCACAGTTTGCAGAGCAGTCACTTCTGAACTTTGACCTTTTGACGCCCCCTCCCCCTCAGACAAGAAACCCAATACCATAAAAAAAACATTGGTAGCACTGGCATACCTGCATACTATCAGGTGTATGTGAGATTAATTTGGTGGACACAAAGGCACAGTATGGACCACCTCACTGGACTGGTAAACAATATGACTAAGATTACACATTAGATCAAATTAGATCAAAGACAGGGATGTCTCGTCTTGTGACCTAAAGTATATTAACTGTGGATATTTATTCAGATACAGTATATATAGGGCAGAAGGGCAGAGAACATACTGTAACAATGGGATCTGGTCAAATTCAACACACTACAGAGGGAATAGGGTGCCATTGGGACCACAGCCATAAAGTCTAAAAAAGGAGACAAACTAGAAAACGTTTCTGCACTTTTTTCCAAACATTAATATCCAAGGTTAGGTTTTTCACTGTAAAGACGGCCAACTTTTCTGAAGGTTTTATGGTTTTGTTTATATCGTTTATAAACCGGCATATATCACACAGACAATGTGTAACCTCCCTCTTGGATTTATATCAACAGCTTCAGTCCAACAAGGTGGAGTGTGTTTTTCACACCAAAAGGTTGTTAAATGTCCATATTTGAAGCTCAATAGCCAGAACATTCACACAAAAGGAAGTGTGGTTGCCATAAACATCTATCGTGTTTTCTTTCACATCTTCCTTCCTTCCTGTGTTGAAGTTGAGTATGTGTAGATAACGACTGTCAGTGAAAGTTAGGGTGAAGAGACAAGAGGAGTGAAGCCACCTTAGACTATTGAGATACACCCATGTACTGATCTCTCCTTCACCCAGATAGAAGTAAACTGAGCTGTTAGCTGAGCTGTTAGCTGAGCTGTTAGCTGTGTTGTTAGCTGAGCTGTTAGCTGTGTTGTTAGCTGAGCTGTTAGCTGTGCTGGTAGTTGAGCTGTTAGCTGTGTTAGCTGAGCTGGTAGTTGAGCTGTTAGCTGTGTTGTTAGCTGTGCTGGTAGTCGAGCTGTTAGCTGTGTTGTTAGCTGATCTGGTAGTTTAGCTGTTAGCTGTGTTGTTAGCTGTGCTAGTAGTTGAGCTGTTAGCTGTGTTGTTAGCTGTGCTGGTAGTTGAGCTGTTAGCTGTGTTGTTAGCTGTGCTGGTAGTTGAGCTGTTAGCTGTGTTGGTAGCTGTGCTGGTAGTTGAGCTGTTAGCTGTGTTGTTAGCTGTGCTGGTAGTTGAGCTTTTAGCTGTGCTGGTAGTTGAGCTGTTATCTGTGTTGTTAGCTGTGCTGGTAGTTGAGCTGTTAGCTGTGTTGTTAGCTGAGCTGTTAGCTGTGTTGTTAGCTGAGCTGTTACTGTGTGTAAAGCGACTATGTCCAGTAAGTCAGTCAGTCAGACAGCACTGATGTGTCCTATCTCAGCCTTTTTCAAACCTCTCCTCGGGGACTCCCAGTCATTCCATGTATTTGAACTATTCCAGAACTAGCACACCTTAATGAACTGGGCTACCTCAGGCCCTTGACTAGGTGAATCAGGTGAGCTGGTTCAGGCCCTTGACTAGGTGAATCAGGTGAGCTGGTTCAGGCCCTTGACTAGGTGAATCAGGTGAGCTGGTTCAGGCCCTTGACTAGGTGAATCAGGTGAGCTGGTTCAGGCAATTGACTAGGTAAATCAGGTGAGCTGGTTCAGGCCCTTGACTAGGTGAATCAGATGAGCTGGTTCAGGCCCTTGACTAGGTGAATCAGGTGAGCTGGTTCAGGCCCTTGACTAGGTGAATCAGGTGAGCTGGTTCAGGCAATTGACTAGGTGAATCAGGTGAGCTGGTTCAGGCCCTTGACTAGGTGAATCAGGTGAGCTGGTTCAGGCCCTTGACTAGGTGAATCAGGTGAGCTGGTTCAGGCCCTTGACTAGGTGAATCCGGTGAGCTGGTTCAGGCAATTGACTAGGTGAATCAGGTGAGCTGGTTCAGGCCCTTGACTAGGTGAATCAGGTGAGCTGGTTCAGGCCCTTGACTAGGTGAATCAGGTGAGCTGGTTCAGGCCCTTTACTAGGTGAATCAGGTGAGCTGGTTCAGGCAATTGACTAGGTGAATCAGGTGAGCTGGTTCAGGCCCTTGACTAGGTGAATCAGGTGAGCTGGTTCAGGCCCTTGACTAGGTGAATCAGGTGAGCTGGTTCAGGCAATTGACTAGGTGAATCAGGTGAGCTACTTCAGGCCCTTGACTAGGTGAATCAGGTGAGCTGGTTCAGGCAAATGACTAGGTGAATCAGGTGAACTGGTTCAGGCCCTTGACTAGGTGAATCAGGTGAACTGGTTCCCTGCCCTTGACTAGGTGTATCAGGTGAGCTGGTTCCCTGCCCTTGACTAGGTGAATCAGGTGAGCTGGTTCCCTGCCCTTGACTAGGTGAATCAGGTGAACTGGTTCCCTGCCCTTGACTAGGTGAATCAGGTGAGCTGGTTCAGGCCCTTGACTAGGTGAATCAGGTGAGCTGGTTCCCTGCCCTTGACTAGGTGAATCAGGTGAACTGGTTCCCTGCCATTGACTAGGTGAATCAGGTGAGCTGGTTCCCTGCCCTTGACTAGGTGAATCAGGTGAGCTGGTTCAGGCCCTTGACTAGGTGAATCAGGTGAGCTGGTTCCCTGCCCTTGACTAGGTGAATCAGGTGAACTGGTTCCCTGCCATTGACTAGGTGAATCAGGTGAGCTGGTTCCCTGCCCTTGACTAGGTGAATCAGGTGAGCTGGTTCAGGCCCTTGACTAGGTGAATCAGGTGAGCTGGTTCAGGGCTACAACAAAATTGTGAAACGTCTGGGGATCCCGGAGGAGAAATTTGAAAAAGGCTGTCTTATCTGATACTGTGTTCCCTGGCAGAAGAAGACAGTGTGGCCGCGACATGGAAACATTGAGGGGTCCTCGAGAAGAGGTTTGAAAAGGCGGTCCTATCTGATACTGTGTTCCCTGGCGGAGGAAAACAGAGTGGCGGCGACATGGAAACGCTGGAACAGATCCATGGCTCCCTGTCACTGGCATGGGCCCCTTTCCTCTGCTCACACACACACACACACACACACACACACACACACACACACACACACACACACACACACACACACACACACACACACACACACACACACACACACACACTCCACAGCCAATGAGGTGTCAGAGAGATGGACAGGCCTCAGGTGTGTGTCTGCGTGCTTGTCTACTTCAGTGCACGTGTGTCAGAAACTGAGGTGTCCGTTTGATAGAGAGCAGTGGTGCCCTCAGGTAACAGACACACAGGGAGGACCCCAGGGATGTTCTGTCTGAGTCCGGCAGGAGAAGGACAGGGGTGAAACCGGTGTGTGTGTGTGTGTGTGTGTGTGTGTGTGTGTGTGTGTGTGTGTGTGTGTGTGTGTGCAGGGTAAGGGTGACACCCTGTATTAGATCACCATCTACTTTTTCTTTCTGCATAATGCTCTCCCCTTTTTAATGAGGATTGTCTTAAACTGTGTGAAGGCAAACTGGCTTTAACAATCTCCATGTTGCCACTGATGATGACATATCCTAGCTGAAAGCACTGACAAACCTACTGCATGCTATTTTTTTTTAGCATTTTGAGATAGTAGCCTACAGTCTAGTTGTTCTATCGAGTGACAGGAGAGTCACAGGCAAAGTCTTGAATTATTAGAGATCCAGTCTGAGACCTGAATGTGTTCACTGGAGAATCTGTAATTGGAGAGCTCATAAAACACAGCATTGACGTACAGTATGGTAATTAGGATGAACTCCAGGACTGAATACCCTCTGTATGTGTGTCTGTCAGTAGGGAACCATCCCATGTGCTGTTGATGCAGACAATCTGACAGGATGTTGACACTGGTAAAGCTTCTGGGGATCACCACTAGGTGTTACTGTGGTGGGAGAGAGTTACACCAATCCACTGGTATTACCACTAGCTGTTACTGTGGTGGGAGAGAGTTACACCAATCCACTGGTATTACCGCTAGCTGTTACTGTGGTGGGAGAGAGTTACACCAATCCACTGGTATTACCACTAGATATTACCACTAGGTGTTACTGCTAGGTGTTACTGTGGTGGGGGGAGAGTTACACTAGGTGTTACCGCTAGGTGTTACCGCTAGGTGTTACTGTGGTGGGAGAGTTACACCAATCCACTGGTATTACCACTAGCTGTTACTGTGGTGGGAGCGAGTTACACCAATCCACTGGTATTACCAATAGGTTTTATCACTAGGTGATATCACTAGGTGTTACCACTAGGTGTTACCACTAGGTATTACCACTAGGTGTTACCACTAGGTATTACCACTAGGTGTTACCACTAGGTGTTACTGTTAGGTATTACCACCAGGTGTTACGCTAGGTGTTACCACTAGGTATTACCACTAGGTGTTACCACTAGGTGTTACCACTAGGTATTACCACTAGATATTACCACTAGATATTACCACTAGGTATTACTACTAGGTGTTATCACTAGGTGTTACCACCAGGTGTTACAGCAAGGTGTTACTGTTAGGTGTTACTACTAGCTCCTTTGGTTAATAGTGGAAAATGTACCCAGTTGTCATACTGTCATAGAAAATGACTAAAGTAAAAGTGAAGGTCGCCCATTAAAATATCGCTTGAATAAAAGTTTAAAAGTATTTGGTTTTAAATATACTTAAATATCAAAAATTAAGTATAAATCATTTCAAATTCCTTATTTTAAGCAAACCAGAGGGCACAGATTATTGTTTATTATTTACGGATAGCCAGGAGCACACTCCAACACTCAGACATAATTTACAAACAAAGCATTTGTGTTTAGTGAGCCCACCATATAAGAGCCAGTAGAGAGTATTCAAGCATTCAAAATGTAACAAGTACCTTTGGGTGTCAGAAAAATGTATGGAGTGAAAAGTACATAATTTTCTTTAGGAATGTAGTGAAGTAAATGTAAAAATAGTCTAAAAATATAAATTGTGAAGTAAAGTACAGATAGCCAAAAAAACTACTTAAGTAGTACATTAAAGTATTTTTGTTAAGTACTTTACACCACTGCCTGTGGAGACCTTTGGGGAAGATATCTCCCTCCATGTTCTGCACTTTAGCTTCGTGGTCTCTTGACTCCTCCCTCTCTTCGCCATTCTCTGTCACCATTCTTTCTCTCTCCTTCTATGTCACTCTTTCTCTCTCCCCCCCTCTCTCTCTGTCACTCTTTCTCTCTCCCTCTCTGTCACTTTCTCTCCCCCCTCTCTCTGTCACTCTTTCTCTCTCCCCCCCTCTCTCTGTCACACTTTCTCTCTCCCCATCTCACTTTCTCTCCCCCCTCCCTCTGTCACTCTTTCTCTCTCCCTCTCTGTCACTTTCTCTCTCCCTCTCTGTCACTTTCTCTCTCCCTCTCTGTCACTTTCTCTCTCCCCCTCTCTCCATCACTCTTTCTCTCTCCCCCCTCTCTCTGTCCCTCTCTCTCTCCCCCCTCTCTCCATCACTCTTTCTCTCTCCCCCCCTCTCTCTGTCACTCTTTCTCTCCCCCCCCTCTCTCTGTCACTCTTTCTCTCTCCCTCTCTGTCACTTTCTCTCTCCCCCTCTCTCCATCACTCTTTCTCTCTCCCCCTCTCTCTGTCCCTCTTTCTCTCTCCCCCCTCTCTCCATCACTCTTTCTCTCCCCCCCCCTCTCTCTGTCACACTTTCTCTCTCCCCCCTCTCTGTCACTCATTCTCTCTGTCTCTCTCCTCATCTCCTGTCACTCATTCTCTCTCAATTCTATTCAATTCACTCTCTCTCCCTCTCTGTCACTCTTTTTCTCTTCTCCCTCTGTCACTCCAGAAACTCACTGTGGCTAAATCGAGGCAGTCGAGACGTGTGATTGGCTAAGACAGGAAGGGACTAGGTCTGGCGACGATGTTACAGTGATGCCCGCCCCCTCAGAATTATGTTTTGTAAACATGAGAGAGCAGTGTTGACAGTAGCTGTCAGGTTCCAGCAGGAAAGACCCATGACGATGGGCGGTTATGACCACAGAGTAGCGTCTCAAATAGCACCCTATTCCCTCATCCCTCTGGCCCCTGGTAAATTGAAGTGCACTAAATATGGAATAGGGTGCCATTCGGGATGCAAAAAGTTACAGAGTATGACTCACTGCTCTTTTATAAACCTGGCCGACACTCGTCCCTCTCACTCAGGCCGCTCACATTACAACACCAGGCTGGGACGATGGTGGTACTGCTCTACATAAGAGTCAGAGTTGCTAATATAACCGTCTCTCTGTCTCTCTCTCTCTATCTCTCTGTCTCTCTGTCTCTCTCTCTCTCTGTGTCTGTCTCACTCTCTCTCTGTGTCTCTGTCTCTCTCCCTCTCTCTCTCCCTCTCTCTCTCTCTCTCTCTCTCTCTCTCAATTCAATTCAATTCAATTCAATTAAATTCAATTCAATTCAATGGGCTTTATTGGCATGGGAAACATGTATTAACATTGCCAAAGCAAGTGAGGTAGATATTATACAAAAGTTAAATAAACAATACAAATTAACAGTAAACATTACACATACAGAAGTTTCAAAACAATAAAGACATTACAAATGTCATATTTTATATATACAGTGCCTTGCGAAAGTATTCGGCCCCCTTGAACTTTGCGACCTTTTGCCACATTTCAGGCTTCAAACATAAAGATATAAAACTATATTTTTTTATGAAGAATCAACAACAAGTGGGACACAATCATGAAGTGGAACGACATTTATTGGATATTTCAAACTTTTTTAACAAAACAAAAACTGAAAAATTGGGCGTGCAAAATTATTCAGCCCCTTTACTTTCAGTGCAGCAAACTCTCTCCAGAAGTTCAGTGAGGATCTCTGAATGATCCAATGTTGACCTAAATGACTAATGATGATAAATACAATCCACCTGTGTGTAATCAAGTCTCCGTATAAATGCACCCGCACTGTGATAGTCTCAGAGGTCCGTTAAAAGCGCAGAGAGCATCATGAAGGACAAGGAACACACCAGGCAGGTCCGAGATACTGTTGTGAAGAAGTTTAAAGCCGGATTTGGATACAAAAAGATTTCCCAAGCTTTAAACATCCCAAGGAGCACTGTGCAAGCGATAATATTGAAATGGAAGGAGTATCAGACCACTGCCAATCTACCAAGACCTGGCCGTCCCTCTAAACTTTCAGCTCATACAAGGAGAAGACTGATCAGAGATGCAGCCAAGAGGCCCATGATCACTCTGGATGAACTGCAGAGATCTACAGCTGAGGTGGGAGACTTTGTCCATAGGACAACAATCAGTCGTATATTGCACAAATCTGGCCTTTATGGAAGAGTGGCAAGAAGAAAGCCATTTCTTAAAGATATCCATAAAAAGTGTTGTTTAAAGTTTGCCACAAGCCACCTGGGAGACACACCAAACATGTGGAAGAAGGTGCTCTGGTCAGATGAAACCAAAATTGAACTTTTTGGCAACAATGCAAAACGTTATGTTTGGCGTAAAAGCAACACAGCTCATCACCCTGAACACACCATCCCCACTGTCAAACATGGTGGTGGCAGCATCATGGTTTGGGCCTGCTTTTCTTCAGCAGGGACAGGGAAGATGGTTAAAATTGATGGGAAGATGGATGGAGCAAAATACAGGACCATTCTGGAAGAAAACCTGATGGAGTCTGCAAAAGACCTGAGACTGGGACGGAGATTTGTCTTCCAACAAGACAATGATCCAAAACATAAAGCAAAATCTACAATGGAATGGTTCAAAAATAAACATATCCAGGTGTTAGAATGGCCAAGTCAAAGTCCAGACCTGAATCCAATCGAGAATCTGTGGAAAGAACTGAAAACTGCTGTTCACAAATGCTCTCCATTCAACCTCACTGAGCTCGAGCTGTTTTGCAAGGAGGAATGGGAAAAAATTTCAGTCTCTCGATGTGCAAAACTGATAGAGACATACCCCAAGCGACTTACAGCTGTAATCGCAGCAAAAGGTGGCGCTACAAAGTATTAACTTAAGGGGGCTGAATAATTTTGCACGCCCAATTTTTCAGTTTTTGATTTGTTAAAAAAGTTTGAAATATCCAATAAATGTCGTTCCACTTCATGATTGTGTCCCACTGGTTGTTGATTCTTCACAAAAAAATACAGTTTTATATCTTTATGTTTGAAGCCTGAAATGGGGCAAAAGGTCGCAAAGTTCAAGGGGGCCGAATACTTTCGCAAGGCACTGTATATATACACACAGTGTTGTAACAATGTACAAATAGTTAAAGTATACAAGGGAAAATAAATAAGCATAAATATGGGTTGTATTTACAATTGTGTTTGTTCTTTACTGTTTGCCCTTTTCTTGCTGCAACAGGTCATAAATCTTGCTGCTGTGATGGCACACTGTGGAATTTCACCTAGTAGATATGGGAGTTTATCAAAATTGGATTTGTTTTCTCTCTCTCTCTCTCTGTCTCTCTCTCTCTCTCTCTCTCTGTCTCTCTCTTTCTCTGTCTCTCTCTGTCTCTCTCTCTGTCTCTCTCTCTCTGTCTCTCTCTTTCTCTCTCTCTCTCTCTTTGTCTCTCTCTGTCTCTCTCTCTCTGTCTCTCTCTCTCTGTCTCTCTCTTTCTCTGTAATAGAGCAAGTGAACAGCAAACTTGGTTTAAAAAAATGAGTAAAGCAACACCACACAGCACAACGCCTCTCCTCCATGTGACCTACTTGCTGTGTGTAAGTACTGACATGTGACCTACTTGTTGTGTGTAAGTACTGACATGTGACCTACTTGTTGTGTGTAAGTACTGACATGTGACCTACTTGTTGTGTGTAAGTACTGCCACACAGTGTTTTTAAATGTCTGTAAATTGCGTAGTCGTTTGTCTGTAATGCCTTTTCGTTATGTGTCAGACCTCAGTAAGAAAAACTGTCACCATTGGTGTCGGCTAATGGGGATCCTAATAAAATAAAATACAAAATGATCTCGCTCTCCCTTTTTGTCTTTGCTTGTGCGCGCCTGATACCTCACCTCTACCCTTGGGACATCATTATTTTGGAGTTTAAGTCATTTAACAGCAGGTGTTTCACCCAGGTTCCCTTACAGCATGTTTCAAAAGAGTATGTATCTCTTCCTGCTGTGTCACTGTTACATGTGACCTGGCATGTGGCCAACAACACACATGCTCTACTCCACTAGGAACATACATGATCTACTCCACTAGGAACAGACATGATCTACTCCACTAGGAACACACATGATCTACTCCACTAGGAACACACATGATCTACTCCACTAGGAACACACATGATCTACTCCACTAGGAATACACATGATCTACTCCACTAGGAACACACATGCTCTACTCCACTAGGAACACACATGCTCTACTCCACTAGGAACACACATGATCTACTCCACTAGGAATACACATGATCTACTCCACTAGGAACACACATGATCTACTCCACTAGGAACACACATGATCTACTCCACTAGGAACACACATGATCTACTCCACTACGAACACACATGATCTACTCCACTAGGAACACACATGCTCTACTCCACTAGGAACACACATGATCTACTCCACTAGGAACATACATGATCTACTCCACTAGGAATACACATGATCTACTCCACTAGGAACACACATGATCTACTCCACTACGAACATACATGCTCTACTCCACTAGGAACACACATGCTCTACTCCACTAGGAACAGACATTATCTACTCCACTAGAAACATACATGATCTACTCCACTAGGAACACACATGATCTACTCCACTAGGAACACACATGATCTACTCCACTACGAACATACATGATCTACTCCACTAGGAACACACATGATCTACTCCACTACGAACATACATGATCTACTTCACTAGGAACAGACATGATCTACTCCACTAGGAACAGACATTATCTACTCCACTAGGAACAGACATGATCTACTCCACTAGGAACACACATGATCTACTCCACTAGGAACAGACATGGTCTAATCCACTAGGAACAGACATGATCTACTCCACTAGGAACAGACATTATCTACTCCACTAGGAACAGACATGATCTACTCCACTAGGAACATACATGATCTACTCCACTAGGAACAGACAAGATCTAATCCACTAGGAACACACATGATCTACTCCACTAGGAACAGACATGATCTACCCCACTAGGAACTCATCAAGCTCTTCTGGCTGAGCCAGGACTGTGGGTTTGTACCTCTACAGCTTCTGTAGGGTATGTCTGACCAGGCCTCACCTGTCCTTCCCCAGATCTTGGGATGAGACCATATCACAACCTGAGGTTGTACCTGAGACTGTTCTGTCATTTCAGGGCAGAGGGAGGCAGCTGGCCACATTCCCATTCTTAGCATCTAATTGGCTGATTAAATGGTAATTTACACACTTGCCAATGTAAAGAGATTCTCAGCAGGGAAGTGGTGGAGCTTTGACTCTGACAGTGCTATGCATACAGCGTCCCTGAGGACTTGAAACATTCATTAAAGTATACTATACTTTGTGTACTTATAATTTACAAATCTTTTGGGAAAATATAAACTCCTCGTTGTGGAATTTGTTTGCAGTGAATTCACATGTGATACAAGTTGCAACAGTCTCTCTCTCTCTGTCTCTCTCTCTCTGTCTCTCTCTCTCTGTCTCTCTCTTTCTCTGTATAGAGCAATGCAGAGATTGTTCCCAATTATTAGCCAATATGCCCAATTTATTGTGGAGGGTGAAATTGCAACATGTGTATGGTTGCAGAATGTTCTTGAGAAAGCCTCTGAAAGAACTAAATAAAATATTATGTAGCAACAGTGGAGAGAGAACCTGCAGGGCAAAGAGCAGAGGGCAAGGATACCCCTTTATACGCTGTCAGCTGATGATTTCCTTGTTGAGGGCAAGGATACCCCTTCATACGCTGTTAACTGATGATTTCCTTGTTGAGGGCAAGGATACCCCTTCATACACTGTAATCTGATGATTTCCTTGTTGAGGGCAAGGTTACCCCTTTTATGCTCTAATCTGATGGTTTCCTTGTTGAGGGCAAGGATACCCCTTCATATGCTGTAATCTGATGATTTCCTTGTTGGGAGAGTATGGGCATGTGTCTGTGTTTGTTTACAGCTGCACCTGGTAGTGTTCTGTAGGCAGAGACCATGCTGTCACTCTAAGCTAAATAAAACTATTCCGTTGACCTTCAGGGAAGATATCTCCGTCCGGGTGCTGTACTTTGTCTTAACGGTTTCTTTACTTCTCCCTCCCTCAGTTTCTCTCACTCGGTCACTCTTTCTCTCTCTCTCCCACTTTCCCGCTGTCTCTCTTAATTCAATTCAATTCAAAGGGCTTTATTGGCATGGGAAACACATGTTTACATTGTCAAAGCAAATGGAATAGACAATAAACAAAAAGGAAATAAACAAGGGAAACATTAGTAAACATTACACCCACAAAAGTTTTAAAAGAATATAGATATGTTAATGTTATATTATTGGCTATGTACAGTGTTGTAACAATGTGCAAGTAGTTGAAGTATGAAAGGGAAAATAAATAAGCAGAAACAAGTAGGTTGTATTTACAATGTTGTTTGTGCTCCACTCGTTTCCCTTTTCTCATGGCAACAGGCCACAGATATTGCTGTGGTGAATGCACACTGCGGTATCTCGACGAACAGCCTATCTGGGTTATCATGTACTCTTCTGGGCTGAGTCCCTAAAGGCACCCCAGTCTCAGTCTCTCAGTCTCTCAGTATCTCTGTCTCAGTCTGTCTCTCTGTCTCAGTCTGTCTCTCTGTCTCAGTCTGTCTCAGTCTCTCTGTCTCTCTGTCTCAGTCTGTCTCTCTGTCTCAGTCTGTCTCTCTGTCTCAGTCTCTCAGTCTCTCTGTCTCAGTCTGTCTCTCTGTCTCAGTCTGTCTCTCTGTCTCAGTCTCTCAGTCTGTCAGTCTCAGTCTGTCTCAGTCTCTCAGTCTCAGTCTGTCTCTCTGTCTCAGTCTGTCTCTCTGTCTCAGTCTGTCTGCCTGTCTGTCTGTCTCTCTGTCTCAGTCTCTCAGTCTGTCTCTCAGTCTTTCTGTTTCAGTCCTTCAGTCAGTCTCTCAGTCCCTCAGTCTCTGTCTCTGTCTCTCAGTCTTCCTGTCTCTCAGTCTCAGTATAACAGTCTCTCAGTCTCAGTCTCAGTCTCTCAGTCTCTCAGTCTCAGTCTAACAGTCTGTCAGTCTCTCAATATATCAGTCTCAGTCTAACAGTCTCTCAGTCTTCCTGTCTCTCAGTCTCAGTATAACAGTCTCACTGTCTCTGTCTCAGTCTAACAGTCTCTCAGTCTCTCAGTCTCAGTCTAAAAGTCTAACAGTCTCTCAGTCTCTCAGTCTCAGTATCTCAGTCTCTCAGTCTCAGTCTCAGTCTCTCAGTCTAACAGTCTAACAGTCTAACAGTCTAACAGTCTCTCAGTCTCAGTCTCAGTCTAAC